>NW_021703777.1:59610551-59611736 GCF_005190385.1 Monodon monoceros | reverse complement strand
ATATAATATAATATAATATAATATAATATAATATAATATAATATAATATAATATAATATAATAATGAGTGTGGCACCTTATCACTTTTGCCATATAATGTAACATAATGAAAGAAGTGATATCTTATCTCCTTTGCTATATTCTGTTGGTTAGTAGTAAGTCACAGGTCCCACTAAAATGGATTATCCATGCTTGAACATAGGGTCATTCTAGAGTGTGTCTACCACAGAAAGGCAGAGTTGAGTTGAGCCAAGTTAATGCCTGCAAGATTGGAAAATTAAAACTATTGTGTGGATTATAAGCCAAAACAAAGTCTCTATCATATACTGTCCAAGATGTCCAGTTTACAATAAATATTTCCTTGAGATATGCATAACAGGAAAAAAATGAGAGTCATATTCAAAAGTAAATCAGTCCATTGACATAAACTTGA
Organism: Monodon monoceros; assembly: GCF_005190385.1. NCBI lineage: Eukaryota > Metazoa > Chordata > Mammalia > Artiodactyla > Monodontidae > Monodon > Monodon monoceros. The sequence continues at coordinate 59,611,303 of NW_021703777.1, read as the reverse complement.
GATGAAACTTAATTGAAATTAACTGACTAAAGAGAAATAAAGGCCAAATGCAATGAGTAATCATGAATTTAATTCTAGACAGGGAAATAATGATAAATGATATTAGTGATACAACCCATACAGTTTGAATATATTTATAGCTTAGATAATAACATCCTATTAATAATAAATTTTCTGGGTTTAATAATTGTACTACAGCTATGCAATAGGTTGCAGTTGTTCTCAGGAATTAAACACTGAATTATTTAAGGTAAAGTCCTATGATAACACAACTTATTCTCAAATGGTTCAACAAGAAAATTATGTATATATGTATATGTATATATGTATATGCATATGTATATCTGTATCTATCTATCTATCTACCTATCTATGAAGAGAGAGAGAGGGAAAGCAAGAGAGTGAGAAAATAAGACAGAGAGAGGAAAAGAAAGAGAAGAGAGGTAGTGATAAAGTGAATAGGCAGAATTATTACAGTTGGTCAGTCTAAGTAAAGGATACATAGCATTTCTTTGCAATAGTCTTGTAACCCTTCTGTACATTTGAGGCCATATCATCATAAAATTTTACAAAAATGTTAATATTGGTTATATATAATTGACATTTATCTGTATTTAGCTTTCCTAAAAGTATAGATGTATATATTGATTTGAAAATAAAGAATTATACAATGGAAGAGATTAGATAGAAATATTCCAACTCTGAATATTTGGCATTGAGATTATAGTTTATTTTACTCTGACACGAGGCAT
>NW_021703777.1:59473785-59610541 GCF_005190385.1 Monodon monoceros | reverse complement strand
ATATTTGGCATTGAGATTATAGTTTATTTTACTCTGACACGAGGCATTGAGATTATAGTTTATTTTTTATGTGTTTTATTGTACTTTTATTTTATACATTTTCTGACCTAAGCACATATAAGTATAATAAATTATAAGTTAAAAGACATATTATATAGAAATGTTAACACAACCAGCTTAACATATTTGATACTTTGCCCCCCAACCTCCCATGATACAGTTGGGTTTTTACTCATAGCAGATGTATACATTAATAATATTGCTTTTTAAAAAAGTGAAAAATAATTTAGTAAAAATAATCATCATTATTTTACTAGAAATATGTAAAATTCCCTTAGGTACCTTGAATACCTTCAAGAGATTTACCTAGGGGAAGAAAAACTGTATTTAATAGTGGGATAAATGAGGAAAATTAATATACCAGAATTTGAGAATACATAAAATACTAATTTAAATTATATTTATATATCACTTTTTCTTCTGGGTATTTTCTATTTCAATCAGAAATCAGTAATTTCACATGAGCTAAAATGATGACATCATGGAAGAGGAGTGCATGTGTATGTATTTACAAGGAAAGACTAGAGGAAATGTTAGATGAAAATCTTTAAGTTATTTCTCAGCTGGATATATGAAAAAGTCATAACTATCATCATTTTCATATCAAATATCAAGATGACTTAGTGAATATATTTGTTAGTAAAATGTGAAATGTGGAAGCTTGGTGTCAGACCTTTTCAAGTTTTCTGAAACATTGATAATCATGAATTATTTCCTTCAAGTAGCTGAATTTTAGGTTAGAGCCATTTCAGTTGGTATTCAACTAATTTCAGTGTAATATAACCTATTATAAGGGGGAAGGGTACAGACTTTTTGAAATTGCATCTATGTCTAAAAGGAATGCTGTTTACACATAAAAGTTTTTAGTATCGCTCTTGAAATAAAAGCCACGGAATTATGTTGTTTACCAAGTAAACGCTTAATAACAGGTCTAATCATTACAACTAGATTGCAAAATCAGAAATCTTTTGAGTATTTGGCCCCATATAATGCAGTGAGAATCATCCTAAATGATTAATTTCGATCAGAATATTCCCTAACATGGATTCTATATAACATTACTTGATTGTGTCTGAAGTAAACTAGCACTGGAAAAATTAAACTAAGTTATTCAACTCACAGACATACCTGAAGAGGAAAACAAATAAAATCCTTAGGAATTCAGCTTTAACTCATTTGTTTATTCATTCATCAACAAATACTTCTTGATTTCTACTTGGTACTAGGCATTGTAATAGGGAAATGAAAATACTTGATGAATAAATCTATCCTAGAACAAATGTTAATCTACTACAATTTTAAATGTCCCAAATTTACAAATATACATATGGATGGTTAGATAATGAATGGATAGATACATCCTGATATTCTAAAATAATTTGCAAATTATAAAGCTAGAGTTTTAGTTTAGTTCTCTCTCATGTCGGGGGCATATTATCCGTTAATACTGAATGAAACTGGCTTTTGACTTCTATATACTCACTCTGGGTACAGTATAAGACAAAAGATACTCAATATTTGAGCTGAGTTTTGGATTTAGCAGAAATATGCTAGCTTATGAATTTCAATAAGCCTTTAATGATCACATTACTTTTCAGAAATGAGTCTCCTGTCTCACACCTTTAAGGTTTACTGACTGACAAATATGAATAAAATAATACTTTACATAAAATAATGCATTTCTCATGTTAAATGTTCTCTGCTGATTATTATGCTTTTATATTAGCTTTTATTCACTGTTAGTTTATGATTTCAATGAATAATTATATTTCAGGGAAACTATATCACTATTGATTTCTAATGACAGAACTTCTATATCTAAATATTCATATCACCAAGAAATCCTTTATATTTACAGGGATATGTTTATAGATTCTATTATGTCTACTTCAGTGCTTTTCTTTTTGAATCCAAAAAGCACTGAACAATATCTTATCTTGTGGCACCAAAGATATGTATACAGTGCAGAGTGAAATAAGTAAAAGAATAAAATATACTCCCAAAGGGGCAAAAAGCATATATATTTTTTTACTAGTTTGATTAAATTAGTATAATCTTCTTAAACTAGAATGTTAATCTTTCCTAAACAGTAAAATCTATGTTTTAACTTTAAGCTATTTAAGAGAGTGGGTATATAGTTCTTCAGAGTGAGACACAGAAATATGACAAAGCACCTAAAATTTGCTATCAAAACACATAAAATCATAAATGTGAATTTGCTATTATTTCTTAGCAAGGGGAATGTTTAATATCTATAGTTACTCTTTCTTCTTTTTCTGTCCTATCACTGACTCTTTCAAAGAAAACCTTCTTTTCTCATATACTGAGTCCATATTTATCATGGATGTTAGCTGTATTTCATACTTTTATTCTGCTGATAGCGGTGCATGGGTGGAAACCTCTATTCATCTTCAGGCTAGTATTACTGATCACACTTTATATGTAATAATGATCAGTTTACTACCTCATAAGTCTGAAAATAATTAACTTCTAAGAGTATAGAATGGACAGATGACTCCAGGCAAAATTAAAATGATTTGTGCATATTTGGCATATTAAATTACTTCATAAAATATATGCCCCACAACTTATTAAAAAGCAAGAAACATCCATGCCAATGTCTTAGCTTGTGTCCATCTAGAAAGCAGAGCCTGAGACCAGGGCTAGTAGGCAGGAGTAGTATGCTTGGATCATGTTGCACTAGCTGGAGACAAGTACAAGTGAGGTCTGAGAGACAGTCAGGTTATTGGGTCTTTTTTAAAACCATGGTAGGGGGGCTGGTGTGTATTTAAAATAGATAGGAAGCTATTGGTGGAAGGATACAATCAGGTTTACTGTTTTTTAAAATATTACTGTAACTATTAGTTGAAGAATACATTAAAAGCAGAATAGTAGCAAGGAAACCAGTTGAGAAAATTTTGTGGTAATCCAGGTGATAGCTGATGATTTCTTCAGCTAGTATGTAAACAAAATGAACAAGTTTAAGATTTGATTTGGAGAATGACAATTAAGAGCTTGCTAATATATTGGTTATTGGTGAGTGAAATGGAGGAATCATGGTTGATGCCTAGATATTTCACCTGAGTACTTCAGTGGCTGATGATTATCTGTACTAAGTTACAGAAGAAAGCTTTTGGAGGAACAGCTTGAGGGGGAAATCAAGAGTTCTACTCTAGCCATGCTAAATATGAAAGATAACATATAGGCAACTTAGTTCGTTATTTCTTTTTTTACTTAACAGCATGCAAAAGCCTTACATAATTAATATATAAGGCTTGATGAGTTTGGAGATAACTACATATCCTTGAAAGTGCTGTCAAAATCTATGCCATAAACCTATCCGTCCCTCCCAAAAGTTTCCTCCCAACCTCTTACTGATGATGATGATGATAATGATGCTGATGATGAAGATGATAAGAACACTTAGCATAGCATCCATAGCATCCATAGCATCTTAGCAAACTTTGAAGTATACAATACTGTATTGTTAGGTATAGGCACTATGTTGTGCAGTAGGTCCCTGGGACTTAAACGCATGTAGTATAACAGAAACTTTGTGCTTGACTAATATCTCCCAGTTTCCCCCTCCTCTCAGTGCCTGGGAACCACCATTACACTCTGCTTTTGAGTTTGACTATTTGATTCATCATGTAAGTGAGACAATATAGTATTTTTCTTTCTATGTCTGGCTTATTTCAGTTAGAAAAATGTCCTCCAGCCTCATCTACATTTTTATAAATGGTGTGATTTCCTTCTTTTTTAAGCTGAATAATACTTCATTATGTGTACATGCCACATTTTCTTTACCCTTCTATCCATCAGTGGACATTTAGTTGCTTCTACCTATGGTATAATAACACAATGATCTAAAGCAAAACTAAATGAGTTGAAATTAAATGTATAAACTTTATCAATTCCACAAATATAACATTAAGTATAATAGGTAAATTGCAAGAGAATATGTAAGGCTAATAATCTTTATGTTTACTTCTACTATCCAAAGTATTCTTATAAAGTAACACATTTGAGTATCAAAATATATTAAAGATACAAATCTATACCAACATTAAGATGTTTACTTCTAGGTTGGGAAGGAAAGGAATAACATAGGGGAATGAGGAACTTTTAGTGATATTTATAAATATTGTGATTACTGATATTTGATAAAAATAAAGAAATGAATCAAATGTGGCAAAATGTTACCATTTTAGAACTAATATCTAAGTTCAGGACAAGGTCTAGAAAAAGATTAAAACAGGACTTTCATGGGGGCTTAAGTGAATACCACTGGTGAGAAGAAGAGTGACTATGAGATTGAGGAATCTGATAGGAAATAATAGACATTAATCATGGGACTCCTTTGGCAATTTTCAAAATCCTTGAAGTCTTTGACATGTATGATTATGGTCTTCAATATTTTTTGGAACGCTTACTTCAATTATATGTTCTGACCAACAAAATAGCCATCACTTTCAATGATTCCCAAACATAGAAACAAGAAAATTATGTGTTGTCAAACAAATACTCCAAATTTTGTAAATCAGGGGAATAATTTAACCTTTATTTTGACATGTAGAATTCCAAAATTGTTCAGAATATTCTGATTACATGGCTCAGTAAAAATGATGCAATTTTCCAGTTTTTCAAATGTAAATATATAAAACCTCTGCTGAGGAAAAGCTACCTCAGCAGCTTCACGATAGTTATTGTCTCATAACCTTCATTTGTGTCAACATAAATACATATTGAATTTCTTTATCAGTCAATAACCTCTTTAGGAAAATTCCCAAATCTCTTTCCATGACTTGCTTTTGTCAAGTCATATCCATAAAGCAAAGGCTCTCCAAAAAGAAAGGTTGTGATGAGCTGTAAAGGCAAAAACATAACCAATCTTTGTCTTATGTCTCTTACGTTAATCTGATGTTACTGAGATTCTAGGCGGTGACCACGGAATTGAGCATGGGGGTAGAGAATGTCACCCAGCCTACTGAACTTCCTTAGACTTTATTGAGGAATACAGGAAAAGCAGTTAAATAAGGTGTAGTAGGTGTCAGTGGGGATAAAGAGAACAGAAAACATTTATAAAGATTGATAGCATGGAAGAGAAAGAGAATCCTTTTTATTAGTCCTGTACTATAGAAATTTAAAAAATAATAATTTGCTAATGGTATAATTTTGAGGTAAATTCTGAGTAACATAATCCAAGAACTTGTGTTAATAAATCTTATCATTTAGTTTCTCCCTAAAAAAAAGCATGTAACTTCCTGAGGCTTTATTCCAAATTGATGATAAACTATCACCATAAGCTTGAGAGATGTTTTAGCATTGAAGTCAAAACTACAAGCTTCTTTCTTCACCTAAACAAGATTTGGTAAAACTCTCTACCATTTCAACTAAGATACATTTTCTTTGCTGTAATCAACTTTGAAAATCAGTCTTCTTGGAATTATTTTTGTCTTTTTTAAATACTTTTTATTATTTATTATATTTCTAATGAGAGGCCAGGGAGTTTGAATTTGACTGGGTTCCTTAGCAATGGCTTATGTGTGCGTACAGCACATGTGTGCCGTCTGTAAAATTGATAGAGGTAAGAAAAATTTCTTTCTAGCATGCTGAGTGAAGGGAAGAAACTGAGTGGGAAGGATATGCTTTCCCTATAAAAATGCAACATTTTTTGGCAGTGCAGAAATCAAAAAAATCAACCACAAGACATGAGTATATGCTGTGAATGGTACTGAGGCTCCCTACAAGCTTCTTGGCACAAGCACTTCACTGAAGTCCATAATGCAGTGTTAAGCCACAATAAAAACAAAAGAATTATTAAAAAAATACCTTTCAGTAGTTTGCTTAAAAGAGGGGTTATTGGAATAATTGGCAATAACACCACAATCATAGCTCCTGCCTTACCAAGAAGTTTACAAATCACTAGACCTATGTGACCTACTATATGTCTGATGCATAGTAGTTACTGATATTTTTTGAATGAATGACTGAATGAATGAATAAAACCAAAGATGTTATCAGAAACTTAAAATATACACCATTTCATTGGCATTTACATAGGTTATTTATATCATTTTTATATAAGAATAACTCCCTTATTACATTAAAATGATACATGTATATATGTTTAGAAAATGAACTCATAGATGTCTAATATTGGAGGTATTTTTGAAATGTCTTTTAAAGGATAAATATAAAATTGTACCATGTTGGTACTGATATGGTTCCGGCTCTTCTTAATATATATTAATATTTTTTGCACTCTCCTTATTTGGGTCATATGTCTTAATGTTTACATATATATCACTTAAAATATATAATTTGCCCTATGGAGATCAGGAAAAGGAGGTGTCTCACGCTACCACTTCCATCTCAGTTAATAACAGCCCAGACTATAAACATTTTCATACCTTTTTTTCTTCTCTGTGTGTAGTTAGTGTATATTTTAAATGTCTTCATGATGAAGATCCATATAACCAAATGTCAAATTTAATGTCAAGAGCCAACCGTAAATATATTACATACATTTAAATTTTATTTACTGGGGTTGTCAAGTTGGTCTTACTACTCTATTTCATTTTCGATCTTTAATGAAGTACCTGTGAGTTATGATGTGGAAAAATGTCAGGATGAGAAAATGATGATCCCCATTTTTTTTCTAGCTATGACATTTCAGTATTATGAGCTATATCTCATAAGGTCAGGACTGTGTGACCTATTTTGCTGTACTCATTATCTACTAATCCCAAACAGAGGCCAAGAGAAAGGAAGAGTACATTTTATTTTTTTTTTACATCTTTATTGGAGTATAATTGTTTTACAATGGTGTGTTACTTTCTGCTTTATAACAAAGTGAATCAGTTATACATATGTTCCCATATCTCTTCCCTCTTGCGTCTCCCTCCCTCCCACCCCCCCATTCCACCCCTCCAGGCGGTCACAAAGCACCGAGCTGATCTCCCTGTGTTATGCGGCTGCTTCCCACTAGCTATCCACCTTACGTTTGGTAGTGTATATATGTCCATGCCTCTCTCTCGCTTTGTCACAGCTTATCCTACCCCCTCCCCATATCCTCAAGTCCATTCTCTAGTAGGACTGTGTCTTTATTCCTGTCTTACCCCTAGGTTCTTCATGATATTTTTTTTTCTTAAATTCCATATATATGTGTTAGCATATGGTATTTGTCTTTCTCTTTCTGACTTACTTCACTCTGTATGACAGACTCTAGGTCTATCCACCTCATTACAAATAGCTCAATTTCGTTTCTTTTTATGGCTGAGTAATATTCCATTGTATATATGTGCCACATCTTCTTTATCCATTCATCTGATGATGGACACTTAGGTTGTTTCCATCTCTGGGCTATTGTAAACAGAGCTGCAATGAACATTTTGGTACATAACTCTTTTTGAATTATGGTTTTCTCAGGGTATGTGCCCAGTAGTGGGATTGCTGGGACATATGGTAGTTCTATTTGTAGTTTTTTAAGGAACCTCCATACTGTTCTCCACAGTGGCTGTATCAATTTACATTCTCACCAACAGTGCAAGAGGGTTCCCTTTTCTCCACACCCTCTCCAGCATTTATTGTTTCTAGATTTTTTGATGATGGCCATTCTGACTGGTGTGAGATGATATCTCATTGTAGTTTTGATTTGCATTTCTCTAATGATTAGTGATGTTGAGCATTCTTTCATGTGTTTGTTGGCAGTCTGTATATCTTCTTTGGAGAAATGTCTATTTAGGTCTTCTGCCCATTTTTGGATTAGGTTATTTGTTTCTTTGTTATTGAGCTGCATGAGCTGCTTATAAATTTTGGAGATTAATCCTTTGTCAGTTTCTTCATTTGCAAATATTTTCTCCCATTCTGAGGGCTGTCTTTTGGTCTTGTTTATGGTTTCCTTTGCTGTGCAAAAGCTTTGAAGTTTCATTAGGTCCCATTTATTTATTTTTGTTTTTATTTCCATTTCTCTAGGAGGTGGGTCAAGAAGGATCTTGCTGTGATTTATGTCATAGAGTGTCCTGCCTATGTTTTCCTCTAAGAGTTTGATAGTTTCTGGCCTTACATTTAGGTCTTTAATCCATTTTGAGCTTATTTTTGTGTATGGTGTTAGGGAGAGATCTAATCTCATACTTTTACATGCACCTGTCCAGTTTTCCCAGCACCACTTATTGAAGAGGCTGTCCTTTCTCCACTGTATATTCCTGCCTCCTTTATCAAAGATAAGGTGACCATATGTGCGTGGTTTTATCTCTGGGCTTTCTATCCTGTTCCATTGATCTATCTTTCTGTTTTTGTGCCAGTACCATACTGTCTTGATTATTATAGCTTTGTAGTATAGTCTGAAGTCAGGGAGCCTGATTCCTCCAGCTCCGTTTTTCGTTCTCAAGATTGCTTTGGCTATTCGGGGTCTTTTGTGTTTCCATAAATATTGTGAAATTTTTTGTTCTAGTTCTGTGAAAAATGCCAGTGGTAGTTTGATAGGGATTGTATTGAATCTGTAGATTGCTTTGGGTAGTAGAGTCATTTTCACAACGTTGATTCTTCCAATCCAAGAACATGGTATATCTCTCCATCTATTTGTATCATCTTTAATTTCTTTCATCAGTGTCTTATAATTTTCTGCATACAGGTCTTTTGTCTCCTTAGGTAGGTTTATTCCTAGATATTTTATTCTTTTTGTTGCAATGTTAAATGGGAGAGTTTTCTTGATTTCACTTTCAGATTTTTCATCATTAGTTGTATAGGAATGCCAGAGATTTCTGTGCCTTAATTTTGTATCCTGCTACTTTACCAAATTCATTGATAGCTCTAGTAGTTTTCTGGTAGCACCTTTAGGATTCTCTATGTATAGTATCATGTCATCTGCAAACAGTGACAGCTTTACTTCTTCTTTTCTGATTTGGATTCCTTTTATTTCCTTTTCTTCTCTGATTGCTGTGGCTAAAACTTTCAAAACTATGTTGAATAAGAGTGGTGAGAGTGGGCAACCTTGTCTTGTTTCTGATCTTAGTGGAAATGCTTTCAGTTTTTCACCATTGAGGATGATGTTGGCTGTGGGTTTGTCACATATGGCCTTTATTATGTTGAGGAAAGTTCCCTCTATGCCTACTTTCTGCAGGGTTTTTATCATAAATTGGTGTTGAATTTTGTCAAAAGCTTTCTCTGCATCTATTGAGATGATTATCTGGTTTTTCTCCTTAAATTTGTTAATATGGTGTATCACGTTGATTGATTTGCACATATTGAAGAATCCTTGCATTCCTGGAATAAACCCCACTTGATCATGGTGTATGATCCGTTTAATGTGCTGTTGGATTCTGTTTGCTAGCATTTTGTTGAGGATTTTTGCATCTATGTTCATCAGTGATATTGGCCTGTAGTTTTCTTTCTTTGTGACATCCTTGTCTGCTTTTGGTATCAGGGTGATGGTGGCCTTGTAGAATGAGTTTGGGAATGTTCCTCCCTCTGCTATATTTTGCAAGAGTTTGAGACGGATAGGTGTTATCTCTTCTCTAAATGTTTGACAGAATTCGCCTGTGAAGCCATCTGGTCCTGGGCTTTTGTTTGTTGCAAGATTTTAAATCACAGTTTCAATTTCAGTGCTTGTGATTGGTCTGTTCATATTTTCTATTTCTTCCTGTTTCAGTCTTGGTGGGTTGTGCATTTCTAAGAATTTGTCCATTTCTTCCAGGTTGTCCATTTTATTGGCATGGAGTTGCTTATAGTAATGTCTCATGATCTTTTGTATTTCTTCAGTGTCAGTTGTTACTTCTACTTTTTCCTTTCTAATTCTATTGATTTGAGTCTTCTCCCTTTTTTTCTTGATGAGTCTGGCTAAAGGTTTATCAATTTTGTTTATCTTCTCAAAGAACCAGATTTTAGTTTTATTGATCTTTGCTACTATTTTCTTTGTTTCTATTTCATTTATTTCTGCTCTGATCTTTGTGATTTCTTTCCTTCTGCTAACTTTGGGTTTTGTTTGTTCTTCTTTCTCTAGTTCCTTTAGGTATAAGGTTAGATTGTTTATTTGAGATTTTTCTTGTTTCTTGAGGTAGGCTTGTATAGCTACAAACTTCCTTCTTAGAACTGCTTTTGCTGCATCCCATAGGTTTTGGATCATCGTGTTTTCATTGTCATTTGTTTCTAGGTATTTTTTAATTTCCTCTTTGATTTCTTCAGTGATCACTTCGTTATTAAGTAGTGTATTGTTTAGCCTCCATGTGTTTGTATTTTTTACAGATCTTTTCCTGTCATTGATATCTAGTCTCATAGCGTTGTGGTCGGAAAAGATACTTGATACAATTTCAATTTTCTTAAATTTACCAAGGCTTGATTTGTGACCCAAGATATGATCTATCCTGGAGAATGTTCCATGAGCACTTGAGAAAAATGTGTATTCTGTTGTTTTTGGATGGAATGTCCTATAAATATCAATTAAGTCCAGCTTCTTTAATGTATCATTTAAAGCTTGTGTTTCCTTATTTATTTTCATTTTGGATGATCTGTCTATTGGTGAAAGTGGGGTGTTAGAGTCCCCTACTATGAATGTGTTACTGTCGATTTCCCCTTTTATGGCTGTTAGTATTTGCCTTATGTATTGCGGTGCTCCTATGTTGGGTGCATAAATATTTACAATTATTATATCTTCTTCATGGATCGATCCCTTGATCCTTATGTAGTGTCCTTCCTTGTCTCTTGTAATAGTCTTTATTTTAAAGTCTATTTTGTCTGATATGAGTATTGCTACTCCAGCTTTCTTTTGGTTTCCATTTGCGTGAAATATATTTTTCCATCCCCTTACTTTCAGTCTGTATGTGTCTCTAGGTCTGAAGTGGGTCTCTTGTAGACAGCATATATAAGGGTCTTGTTTTTGTATCCATTCAGCCAATCTGTGTCTTTTGGTGGGAGCATTTAGTCCATTTACATTTAAGGTAATTATCAATATGTATGTTCCTATTCCCATTTTCTTAATTGTTTTGGGTTCGTTATTGTAGGTCTTTTCCTTCTCTTGTGTTTCTTGCCTAGAGAAGTTCCTTTAGCATTTGTTGTAAAGCTGGTTTGGTGGTGCTGAACTCTCTCATCTCTTGCTTGTCTCTAAAGATTTTAATTTCTCCATCAAATCTGAATGACATCCTTGCTGGGTAGAGTAATCTTGGTTGCAGGTTTTTCTACTTCATCACTTTAAATATGTCCTGCCAGTCTCTTCTGGCTTGCAGAGTTTCTGCTGAAAGATCAGCTGTTAACCTTATGGGGATTCCCTTGTGTGTTATTTGTTGTTTTTCCCTTGCTGCTTTTAATATGTTTTCTTTGTATTTAATTTTTGACAGTTTGATTAATATGTGTGTTGGTGTATTTCTCCTTGGATTTATCCTGCTTCCTGGATTTATCTCTGTGCTTCCTGGACTTGATTAACTATTTCCTTTCCCATATTAGGGATGTTTTCAACTATAATCTCTTCAAATATTTTCTCAGTCCCTTTCTTTTTCTCTTCTTCTTCTGGAACCCCTATAATTCGAATGTTAGTGTGTTTAATTTTGTCCCAGAGGTCTCTGAGACTGTCCTCAGTTCTTTTCATTCTTTTTTCTTTATTCTGCTCTGTAGTAGTTATTTCCACTATTTTATCTTCCAGGTCACTTATCCATTCTTCTGCTCAGTTATTCTGCTGTTGACCCCATCTAGAGTAATTTTAATTTCATTTATTGTGTTGTTCATCGTTGCTTGTTTCATCTTTTGTTTTTCTAGGTCCTTGTTAAATGTTTCTTGTATTTTCTCTATTCTATTTCCATGATTTTGGATCATCTTTACTATCATTATTCTGAATTCTTTTTCAGGTAGACTGCCTATTTCCTCTTCATTTGTTAGGTCTGGTGGGTTTTTATCTTGCTCCTTCGTCTGCTGTGTGTTTCTCTGTCTTCTCATTTTGCTTATCTTACTGTGTTTGGGGTCTCCTTTTTGCAGGCTGCAGGTTCGTAGTTCCCTTTGTTTTTGGTGTCTGTCCCCAGTGGCTAAGGCCGGTTCAGTGGGTTGTGCAGGCTTCCTGGTGGAGGGGACTAGTGCCTGTGTTCTGGTGGATGAGGCTGGATCTTGTCTTTCTGCTGGGCAGGTCCATGTCTGGTAGTGTGTTTTTGGGGTGTCTGTGGACTTTTTATGATTTTAGGCAGCCTCTCTGCTAATGGATGGGGCTGTGTTCCTGTCTTGCTAGTTGTTTGGCATAGGATGTCCAGCACTGTAGCTTGCTGGTCGTTGAGTGAAGCTGGGTGCTGGTGTTGAGATGGAGATCTCTGGGAGATTTTTGCCATTTGATATTATGTGGAGCTGGGAGGTCTCTTGTGCACCAGTGTCCTGAAGTTGGCTCTCCCACCTCAGAGGCACAGCACTGATTCCTGGCTGCAGCACCAAGAGCCTTTCATCCACACGGCTCAGAATAAAAGGGAGAAAAAGTAGAAAGAAAGTAGTAGAAGTATTAATAAAGAAAGAAAGGAGGGAGAGAGGGAGGAAGGAAGGAAGGAGGGAAGGAAGAAAAAAAGAAAGAAAGAAGATAAAGTAAAATAAAATTATTAAAATAAAAAATAATTATAAAAAAAAAGGATGGATAGAACTCTAGGACAAATGGTGGAAGCAAAGCTATACAGACAAAATCTCACACAGAAACATATGCATACACACTCACAAAAAGAGGAAAAGGGGAAAAAATCATAAATCTTGCTCTCAAAGTCCACATCCTTAATTTGGGATGATTCATTGTCTATTCATGTATTCCACAGATGCAGGGAACATCAAGTTGATTGTGGAGCTTTTATCTGCTGCTTCTGAGGCTGCTGGGAGAGATTTCCCTTTCTCTTCTTTGTTTTCACAGCTCCCAGGGGCTCAGCTTTGGATTTGGACCCGCCTGTGCGTGTAGGTCGCGGGAGGGCGTCGGTTCTTCGCTCAGACAGGACGGGGTTAAAGGAGCCGCTGATTCGGAGGTTCTGGCTCACTCAGGGGGGGGGGGGGGGGGGAAGGGGAAGGGGGGGGGAGGGGGGGGGTGGGCAGGGGCAAACGGAGTTGCGGGCGTGTTTCCTGCTGCGCAGAGTCCGTCGTGACGTTGCACGAGCCTGAGGCGCGCCGTGCGTTCTCCTGGGGAAGTTGTCTCTGGATCCCGGCACCCTCTCGGTGGCGGGCTTCACAGGCTACCCGGAAGAGGGGTGTGGAGAGTGACCTGTGCTCGAACATAGGCTTCTTGGTGGCAGCAGCAGCAGCCTTTAGCGTCTCCTGCCCATCTCTGGGGTCCGCGCTTTTAGCCGGGGCTCGCGCCCGTCTCTGGAGCTCCTTTAAGCAGCGCTCTTACTCCCCTCTCCTTACGCACTAGGAAGCAAAGAGGGACGAAAAAGTCTCTTGCTTCTTCGGCAGCTGCAGACTGTTTCCCGGATTCCCTCCCGGCTAGCCGTGGAGCACTAGCCCCCTTCAGGCTGTGTTCATGCCGCCAACCCCAGTCCTCTCCCGGCACTCCGACCGACCGAAGCCCGAGCCTCAGCTCCGAGCCCCGCCCACCCCGGAGGGTGAGCAGACAAGCCTCTCGGGCTGGTGAGTGCCGGTCGGCCCTGATCCTCTGTGCTGGAATCTCGCCGCTTTACCCTCCGCACCCCTGTTGCTGTGCTCTCCGCGGCTCCGAAGCTCCCTCCTCTGTCACCCGCAGTCTCCGCCCGCGAAGGTGCTTCCTAGTGTGTGGATACCTTTCCTCCTTCACAGCTCCCTCCCACTGCTGCAGGTACCGTCCCTATCCTTTTGTCTCTGTTTATTCTTTTTTCTTTTACCCTACCCAGGTACGTGGGGGGGTTTCTTGCCTTTTGGGAGGTCTGAGGTCTTCTGCCAGCGTTCAGTAGGTGTTCTGTCAAGAGTACATTTTAAAAGGATTGCTGGCCATGGCTTTATGTGATGTGTTGCCTGGAAAGATACGGGGGAGTATTACATATTGGCCTTCCAGGGTGAAAAAACTCAAATTGTTGTAAAAAATTAACTCATGCCCCACCATAAAAAACTAGTAATCAAATTATCTCTCACCACCTTGTACCACCTTTGTGTATGACAGAAGGGAAATGTGAAACTATCTTTTTATGAAATCACCTCTTTTGTTCTCATGAGCAAATATTTGTGAAGATAGGGTTGAAGTACAATTACAAAATTATCATTGTTTTTTTCTTTTTGCAACTAGCCTATTGTGCCAATGTGAAACAGTAGTAACATAATGCTCAAAGCTGATAAAAAGTTAGCTATGTCAATAGAAAACGTCTAGGTTTAAGAATCACAATTTTGGCAATTCTACCCTGGGAATATATATATATTTTTTTTCCCGTAATCAAAAAAAAAAAATGAAAATTCTTTTTATTCCTGAGATTTATCATCTAAAAAATGGCATTCACTCAACTTCTAAATAATAGCGGTAATATCTGACACCTAAAAGAAAACCTAGGTCTTAGAACAAATGCAAATAGAATAAAACTGAATCAAACCAACAGCCCACAAAGAAACCAATCACGAAGTAGAGCTGCCTAGCTAAGCCCATCCTAGACTGGCCTAAGTGGATCAAATCTAGATAGCCAGGAACATTAAAATAACTACCTACAAGCCGCTGAATTCTGGGGCAATTTGTTATGCAGCATTATTGTGGTTGCTCCTGGCTAACACAAATATTAAAGTCACTGAACTTGAGTTAAATTCTGTTTACTGTGAGAAATTTAATTAACCTTTTTATGACTCACTTTTGTAACCATAAAGTAGAGATATTTGCTCAGATTTTCTTGGTAAAATAAGGAGTATGATCACACCTAAGAATGTGAATGGGGGAAGAGATGTTGAAGTGAGAGGAATGGGAGTGTGAATGTACTGGGAAATACAGAAAAAATTATGGGTGGTATTGTGTGTCTTAGTGGTGTCAAAGGATTGTTGAAATTTAGACATCAAAAAAGTGAACTAGAAAGATGGATGCTGTAAACTATTCACCTTAAGCTATTGAGTGGCCCAGGAAAAAAAAATGCACCCCCCCTTCTTCCAAATAACCACTATTGTGACTTCGCACACTGTAGATAAATTCTTGAATTTCGTATAAAGGAGTTCTAAATTATGTACTCTTTTTCTCTGCCCTCTTTTACATAATAGTAAATCTTTAAAAGTTTTAGTCAACTTATAGTTACTTCATGTAGTTGCTTATAGTTTACAAAATATTTTATTATACATTATTTCACTTAAGTCTCACATAAAATTAGGATGCTCTGCCCACCTATGATGAAGAAATAATGTGTCCCATGTCATAGAACATAGCCATTAAGTGACAAAGCTCTGATTTAAATGCATAATTTCCCAGTTTGAAATTCTACTCTTATTAGCTCTGAGTGTCTCTCTATTTGCGGGGAAGGGAGCTTATTTTACAGAAACTTATATCCATGCCTCATATATAGTATCTTAAATATACTAAACCAATTCAAGTATGTCTAAATAAGGAAGTGAAGTCTTGTTTAGATGAACTGTCTCTTCAAGGTTTCCTGTTTTTTATTTTTCTTTTGATTCACAAATATCCTTGATCGGTTTCTGTATCATTATGCCACGGGAAACTCTAGAAAGAGCTGAAACATCTCACTGTATGTATCTATTCTGAAGTTAACAAGACTTGTCAGGGACAATAATTCTTGTTTTTCATTTAGGGTTCAGGTCTCAACAACCTAGAGGATGCTGCCTTTACAAATTCATTTTAATCAACACTTACAGTGTCATTCCTTACTAGGTTAGTTGCTAGGGGTGTATTGAAATAATTCTATAAACTCTAGGTAAAGTGCTCAGTGTTGCAAATTTATTTGAAAGGTAGATTTTTATTACTTCACTAGCATATTAAAATAATGGGTGGGTGGATTTTAAACAAATAATAAACCAGCTTTGTTATTGGTGCATATTTTAGTTGAGTTTCCCTTACCTTTTAGCACCAGATTTATTTTATACATATTTATAGAGTTTTCTGTAGCCGATATTTATTTACTAAATTATGTAATCAACATAACTGTATCATTAATGTTACAGTGAATCCATAGAGTACCATATTTCAGATCTATAATGATCTCTAATATACTACATACTGCCCTGACAAAATGTCCTTTTTCATTATCAGGGAGAAACTTTTTCTGCTTCCTGTTCTGATGTTTTCATCATGACATTTTATTGCCAATCCTCCTCATCTCAAAGGGGAAAGAAGAAAGGAAGAAACCATAGCAATAATTACCAACTGAGTAAGTCATTATCATTATAATAGAAATGAAATTGAAATGGTAAGAGCTTGGCATTATTCAAATTTTTACCCTGCTTGGTTAATGATCATATCATCTTTAAAATTCTCGTAGGCTTCTTTTGAACTGTAGATGTCATAATACCTAAAGCAATTTAGGATATGGAATCACACCATAATCCACTGATCAAATCTTCTAGGCCAAGTCTCCAGGTGTATCACACTTCTGATCCTATGACCTCTCAAAAATGTCTTTCTGAAGAGTTAATAGAGAACAGATGTTACCTAAGGAAGCAGCTGTTACCATTAGACAAATGGGAAAAACTGGCAAACTGGAAGAAACTCTTTAAACAGACAATCCAATTCCTTAAAAAATCTATGAGAAGTTTTGAAAAGGTCAGAAAAAGGTGCACAAGCATGCGTTTTTCACATGTATATTCATTGAAAGTCCTTTCAGAAAACAATTTTCACTGAAACAAAAATTCTCATGTTCATTTGAAATAGTCTAGTCTTTATAATTATGAAAACAGATTTTTCTATACTGCAAAATGCAAAGTTCAGTTTTATTGAGTCTTCAAATTTGTATTTCTATTTTATTTCCTCATGGTTTAATGTGTCCCTTACCTAATGATGCAAAACTCAGCGAAAAAAAATGCAATCCTGTTTTCTCAGTCTAGAACCTCATCTTTCATCAATGGAAAGAAACATGTGAACATATAATGCAGTGACTGCTACTAGAATTGATGGATAAATTAATCTCCCTAACAAGGAAGGTCTTACAAAGAAGCGATATTTGACCTGGGTCCTGAAAAATGAAGAAAACAATTTTACCGCAGGGAACACTGAATAATACACAGAGCCTTGAAAGCACATCACATGTTAGAATCCAAGTAAAATGTTAGAACTGGACAGAAGAACAGAGGTTCTTAAATTGTAGTGTGTATCAGAACTGTTTGGAATTCTTGTTAAAAAATGCAGATATCCGGGTCCTATCCTGGATATTCTAATCTAGTAAATCTGGTGTGGTATCTGGGAATCTTCATCTTACTAAGTGATTCTCGTTACTCTGATGAAGTCAGAGTGTAGAGTGCACCTTAAGACATGTTTCTTTCAATGAACGATTCTTGAAATGTGGTCCCCAGACCAGCATCACCACGATAATTAACTGAAAACTTGTTAGAAATGTCAATCCTCAGCCCTACTACAGACTGGCAGAAACTCTGGCGGTTGGGTCTAGATATGTTGTGTTGTTTATAAGCTCTTTGGTTGATTCTGATGCATGATCAAGTTTGGGAATCATTGCTTCAAATCATACAAATAGGTTAGGCCTCCACTGGCTAGAGAATCTCACCTATTGACCAGTTTTCAGAAGTAGGCCACGCTTAACATTCCACACTTAACAGTAACTTTATCTGTGAAAAGCTTTAGGTGATACCAAAGCAGAAATAAACACCTTGCAGTTCAAACCATTCACTATTGCTGGCTTCCTTCTAGTGATCTTAACGAACAAATTCTATTAGTCAGATTTTCAGATTGCAGTGTAGTTTGTTGCAGTTGAACTTAACGTGAAATCATTTGGCATAGATTAGTTGATGGGTGCTCTGTTGAAGTTATATAATCTCATTTTGAACATAAATAAGAAATCCTTTCACTGAGAATCAATGCAGTTGAGGTGACATTAAGATTCGTTTTTGAGATTATTCATATTCTACCAATGAGTGCATAGGCTCATCTACTTGTAAGGAATCATTATATTTGCTATGGTGTGTATAGGGTAAAATTTGTTCTTTGACCTTCCCTAACAATGCAGAATAGATGCTAGCCCTGTATAAAATGACATCTTTGGCAACATCAGACTGTAATCCTCTTCTGTATTATTTGTCAGTAAATACAGTGCTTCATCTTGAACTTCAGATGCCAAAGTCAAGGTGTAGATGAGAAGCATTATTTCATGAATCTATCAGAAGGTTGTGGAAGAACAAATATGTCTAATTTTTGTCCTCTTCTACAATACGAATATAAGGATTCTTTTGTTTCTCAATGGACAGCATGACTGAAATCCTCAAATATGCATGGGAATAATATTTTTAGAAAGCTAGGCCTTAGTCTTTGTTCTTTTTCTCTTTCCCCCTATTTCTTCTCTCTAATCCTTCATGGCCACGTCCTTTGTGAGGAAGGAAAAGGCCACGGTTAGCCTGTGCTTCTCAAAGAGCGCTTCTTAGTTGTGTTTTGAAATAGCAAGCGGTCTGTTATCTTTAGAGCAGAAATAAAATATGTTATAGAACCATAGAAAACTCTATATTCGCCACATTTTCATTGTTCATTGATTGATTAGCAGCTATATTCCAGACATTGTATTCAGAAATAGGTGGCAGTAAAATAATAAATAAAGCAAGTTTCCTGTAATCTGCAGCTCACAATCTTCTGGAAGACACAGCCACCTACCAAAGTAGCTAAAAAGTAACTGGGCCTGAGAAGAGTGTAATTATTTAAATTATAGCTCTGATATATTAAATTTCACACTACTTATTTAACAAGTAGAAGTATCAGCATATGTATTATCATCTCTTTATGTTTTACAATATAAATATATTTATTGACTTTAATCAAAGGGAATAAGTGGTTTGCTTTGCCTTTGTATAGGTCTGGTATTACATTATTTCTCCCCAGAATAAACATAGAATCAAGTAAGAACATGACTTAGTAATTATAATTGAAACTGCAGGAATGAACTTTTGGAGGCAGGTTGACTTTCTTAGAGATAGAAGAGACTTTGGATCCAAGCAGATTTAGGTTAAAATCTGAGTTATGTCACTTCAGGCTGATATTTTAACCTTTCTGAAACTCTGTTGCTTCATCTGTGCATCTGTGAAGTGGTGATAATAAATACCACAATATATTGCTACAGAATAATTAAGTGAGAAGACGTTTGTAAAGACCCTGGCATTTGGTTGGTGCTCAATAAATTTTAGTTTTATTTGACATACATTCTCTTTAATGCCTTCCCCTTTCATATAGAGCCATGTGTCAGCCATTAACTGCTTGCCGCTCCATTTCACATCATATCTCTTTGAGTTCTAAAAAGTCCACCTTAAAACACAAAAATTATTACACAGGATACTGTTTTCCTGTTACTCAAACAGTACATGGATATTAGAGTGCATCTACTGTATACCATGCATTCTTACTGGTCCCAAGGGGCAGTTGGAGTGGGTGGTGAGATGCAGGATTACAGGCTGGAGACTTAAAGTGATAGATGGTTTGGACTGACTGACATTTAAGACAAGAATGGCTAGGACACTTAAATGGAAGCACATGAGGGGAGTTAAGGAGTTATAAGTCAAGCAACATTTATCTTTTAGTGTTGGCATTAACTAGTTCTCTGAAGGTTTCTTGTTATATACAAAACTCCCTATATTTGCTGTTTCTATCTTCATCCTATTTTGACTTTTTCCATCATTACTAGTAAAAAATAAAATTCTGGGTTTGTTTTTTTTAGACATGGGAGAAGTAGGGAGAGAAATTGAGAATCTGCTTCATATTTCAAATAGAGTCTGGAAAACAACCTACCAGATATGAGTGCTTGTAGTTAGTGTCTGTTTACCAAAACTGAGAACCAGAATGAAAAGATATCTTTCTCTGGTTTTGATGACAATAGTAGTTCTTTCATATTTATTAAATTAGGAAACAGTTCATTGCATCATGCTGGACAGTGTTGTAGATTCTAGTGATGCAGAGGATGAGTAAGACACAGTCTTATTGTGAGGAGCTCAGGGTTTCTTGAGGGAGGACACCTGGTTCCCATTTCCAAAGAGCCTGTTCACAGTGAAGCCAAGTTGCCACTTAAATGACAATATCCTGTCTCTCAAAGGAAAGGGAGTAGAGATTCAGTGAGAGGGTGGGATTAAGGAGGAATAAAATTTTTCTTTTTTTATCTATTATGTAAATCATAATAGGATTTTAGTAAATCATTTAATTTATTAGAAAGGAAGCATGGTAAGGCAGAAGCAGAACAATGTTTGTCCCTTCTTTCCTCTATATGTTGTACAGGTTTATAAAAACATGTGAGCCATGCAGTCTTTAAAAGACTCATATGATGATGTTTTGTGCATCATTGACATAAATGAAGACATTATATATCATATGAATGCTTTGTAAAATACCATGATTCATGCAACTGTTTTAGTATTTCTGATAAAAAAACACTAATACAACATACTATTTCCATATTTTCTCCAGTTTTAATTTACCAAAAATATGCTTCTGGGGCATTTCTGATGCAAAAAAAAAAAACCTCATGCAAAAATGAGTCATTTTTACATTAGTAGTTGGGGCTGCAATTTTGAAAATAAACAAATGCTTCTTGGTAATTTAAAAATCTGAACTGTATTTCGGCAGTAATCATTCTGGTAAGTAGCATGGTTTGTATCTCTCTGTGACAGATGTCTACACCCAATATACATGTTTTGAGACAAAAAAACATAACCACAAAGACTCACTTTTGGATTCACACTTAGGTTAAAATTATTTTATCTAAGAAAGTCTACACACACTTATAGAATGAGAAAACTCCAGGGATAAAGAAAAGAAGAAAAAATCCAGTAGGACAGTTCTTTAAGTAGCACAAAGCCTTTAAAAGATATCTTACTACTCTTTGAAACAAACCTCTCAGGTAAACTGCTATTATTTTTATCTCCATATAACAAGGAAAACTAGGTTTCACAGAGGTTAAATGCTAATTATTGACACACTCCAAGTAGATGGTAAAGCCAAAAATGAGTTTCTAAACTTAGAGCTTGATTCTGCTCTCCTTTCACTAGACAAAGGATTGCTTTGTTTTCTGCTCAGAATTTTATGTAGCTTTCAGATATTTGGATTTATTTGTTGTAATAATGTCTATATAAATAGTGATGATCATACCAAAAAAAAGTAGATGATTTTGTTTGTTTATTTTATCTTTAGCCTAGATAACTAGCATGGTATCCAAGACTCACTGTTCTAACCTATCTGTACTCTGATTCTCCAGACAAAATATGAATAGTGATAGCCATTGCCTCTTTAGAGATTGTGATTTGAAAGCATCCCTGGATAGTGTGCAGACAATAACTTGTTGGCTAACTCAACAACTGCTACTTTCTATTATCTGCCAGATACCCACTTTTCCAGTTTCACTCTTGATCTGCTTCTGGAGGATGGGATATAAGAGGTCTACTAGGGAATATCTGGGATAGAGAGCTCCAAGACCTATTGCAACCCTCTATTGTCCACCAGGCAGTGCACATGGAAAAAAAATGTGATATTGTAGCTAGAGTAAATTGTAGGTAAAGGTTAAGCCAAAATGTAGAAAGAGTTCAGGTTCTTATAACAGCATTAAGTCATTGCTCTAATTATGTAAACTAACTAAATGGCTTTTATGTTTGAATCATTTTGATGAGGTATTCAGTTACTGCAACCTAGCACATGTTTTAAAATTCTTGGTTTTAAAGCATTTAGGTATAAATCCTCTACGTAAGTGGATCCATTAGGATAGCTTGTTTTATTCACACTGTCCTTGTATATGAGTCAAATTTCTTCCTTCATTTGTAAGATCCACTGACTTTAAAAGCCACACAATAATTTTCATTCGTAGATACCCCTACCTGCATATTTATTTTTTCTTAGTCAGCCCAATCCAGCTATTTTACTAGATGACTTACTCTTTTTTATATTATTTTTTTCTAAACTTTTCCCATTGCCTTTCTTTAAAATACCTGTTATATTGCCAATAAATATTCCTACATTCTTTACTTTTAAAACGAATATTTACCCCATTTCTTTGTCTGAACTGAAAACTACCTTTCCCCACATAAGGTAAGGTTTACTTTTATTCTCCACACCTGCTATAGACTGAATGCTTGTGTCCCCTTGAAAATTTATATGTTGGAGCCTTGATCTCCAATGGGATGCTATTTGAAGGTGAGTGTTTTGGGGGCTCATTGGGCTTAGATGAGGCCATGAGGGTGGAGTCCCCAAGACAGGATTAATGTCACTATAAGAATTGGAAGAAACTTTAGCCCTCTATGCCATGTGAGGACAGATCAAGAAGGAGGCCCTCTGTAAACCAGGAAGTAGGCTCTCCCCAGACACAGGGCCTGAGGACCTTCTAATCTCATGCTTTGCAACCTCCAGAACTGTAAGAAATAAATGTCTATTGTTTAAGCCACCCAGTCTATGGTAACTTGTTATAGAAGCCTGAGTTGTCTAAGATAAAACTACTAAGGTTTTATCATTCTTCCAAAATCTGAGAGACTGGGTAGCATTCTTCTAGTTTTCCACTACTCCATTTTCTTACATTACCTGCTAATTCTTTTTAAAAGCATGACTTTTTATTGAAACCCTCTCCAATACTCATCACTGCCAAGTACAAGTCTCTTGGGTTTTTCCTCACAACACAGACAGATAAAACACATGTAAACTCCATCCAATTTTGTGCAAATGATCTGTCCAATGTCCTCACCTTTTAGGACTTGGGCCTCTTTTTGTTTCAGACCCTTCCCCTCTACTCCACTGAAGCTCAGTGGCCATTCTCTTGGTATTACATTGGGTACCATTCAGAATTGCTTCACCTTATATCAGAGATCACCTTCCTTGAGATGTAGAATTTGAGACAGAGATTAGTGATCAGGAATTTATTAGAGACTGCTCTTAGGATCAATTCCTGTGGAAGAGAAAGCAGTAGGAATGGGTCAAGAGACAAGTTGGTCTGAGTTGCTGTCTCAAGTAAATGCTTCAGTCAATCCATAGGAAGTGCTAAAGCTAGAAGGTCACCTAAAGTTGTCTGTTTAGAGGCAAGGGGGCTAAGTCTTTAAACCCTCATTGTGTCCATCATTTAATGCACTTGCCCTAAGAAGGGACCTGGCCTTAGGCCTGTCTACTACCATCAGCCCAAGGAGTCAGAGAAGAGGGAAGATAGCTGAGAGTGTATTACCAGCAGCGCTCACAGGAGCTAAGAAAATAGTCCTTCAGTCCTGGAGTGACATCAGAGAATTATATGATGTTATCAATTACATTCTCCCATTACACTATTCAGATAAATACACTTCATATAAGTCCTGGAAGTAGCAACTTCCAGGAAAAAAGGGGATAAATAAATGCTGCACAAGGATAAACATGAAAACATTATTATTATACATTTTTATTTACTTAGGAACTACTTCAGTAATAAAAAGTTGAATGTGAGTTTTCCACATCACAATACTTTAGGATATTATGATCCTTTTGCCCTAATATCAGTGACATAAACATTCGTATATCTTTTCTCCTGAAGTTTCTTTTTCAGGAGATGATTTTGTATAATTTAGTGAATAGAGTGATTTTTAAATGAAAAAAAGTACAAAATAATAATTGATCACTTGTGAAAAACTTCACAATGTACCAAGAATTATTCTTTCTTACATGTATTAGAATTCACTTAATTCTATTATCATTCCCATCTTACAACTGAGGAGAATAAAGCTCAGAAAAAGGGTTAAGTTATTTGCCCAAAGTCACACAACTATGAATTTGACCTCAACAGTCTGACCCCAGTGGCTACACTATTAAACACCAAATTATGTTGACTTTCTAATTCCTTTCTTGTAATTCCAAGAATGGCAAAGCAATTTGTCTAAATATCCTGATTGGTGACTATTTCTAGAAACCGAATGTAAAGTTATATACATTTCCCCTTAGAGTTCTGTCTTTTACAGAGTGTGCCACAGAAAGATTGAAGGGAGTATAGTAAATTTGCTCTCACACTGTTTATTTATTTTTTAAATCCTGGCTTTAAGATATATTACTTTCAATTCATATAGAAAAATGAAAATGAATAAAAACAATGTCCAGCATATTCACCCTTGAAAGACTATTAACAGTTTGAATAGACAAAGAAAGGAACAGAATAAAAAGATTTCTTTCTTCTTTTTATTTACTTTCTTTTTAAGTAATTACTAGCTGAATCTTATCCCTCTGGAGGAAAAATACAGTTATTGTAAAATGGCAATGAAAATGAAATCTGTCAGCTGTTGCAAACCAACTTTGTTTGCTGCACACTCAAACCTTGATGCTATATGATTCTCCAAAAAATTGTAAAAGTTCTTTCTTGTTAATTTTCTTCTAGTTTTTTTTTTGTGGTACGTGGGCCTCTCACTGCTGTGGCCTCTCCCATTGCAGAGCACAGGCTCCGGACATGCAGGCCCAGCGGCCATGTCTCACCGGCCTAGCCACTCCGCAGCATGTGGGATCTTCCCGGACCGGGGCATGAACCCGTGTCCCCTGCATCGGCAGGCAGACTCTCAACCACTGCGCCACCAGGGAAGCTCTCTTCTAGTTTTTAGAATTAGGTTTTTAAAAAAGCTCATGAACAAGGGTGTGTTAAATAGGGACAAACACAAAAAAAAACAGAGGGTGTTCAGGGAAAATAGAATATAATGAAATTGTATGCAGTGACCCAGTAATGTTATGGGAACTCAAGACTTTCATGAATTTTTTTCTGGGTCCAATATACGGTATTTCATTTTCTGTGAAGTTCTACTATTAGTGTAAAATCATCTGTACCCTTATAAATAAAAATATCTTTCAAAAATCCAGTTAAAAAAATGGGCAGAAGACCTAAATAGACGTTTCTCCAAAGAAGATATACAGATGGCCAACAGGCACATGAAAAAATGCCCAGCATTGCTAATTATTAGAGAAATGCAAATCAAGACTACAATAAGGTATTACCTCACTCCAGTCAGAATGGCCATCATTAAAAAGTCTATAAATAAATGCTGGAGAGGGTGTGGAGAAAAGAGAACCCTCCTACACTGTTGGTGGGAATGTAGATTGGTGCAGCCACTGAGGAGAATAGTGTGGAGGTTCCTTAAAAAACTATAAATAGAGCTACCATATGATCCAGCAATCCCACTTCTGGGCATATATCCAGAGAAAACCATAATTCGAAAAGATACATGCACCCCAATGTTCATAGCAGCACTGTTTACAATAGCCAAGACATGGAAGCAACCTAAGTGTCCATCGACAGATGAATGTGTAGATGAATGGCTACACACAATGGAATGTTACTCAGCCATAAAAAAGAGTGAAATAATGCCATTTGCAGCAACCTGAATGGACCTAGAGATGATCATACTAAGTGAAGTAAGTCAGACAAAGACAAATATCATATGATATCACTTATATGTGAAATCTAAAAACAAAAAAAGATACAAATGAACTTATTTACAAAACAGGCATAGACTCACAGACATAGAAAACAAACTTATGGTTACGAAAGGGACAGTGACGGGGGGGGAGTGTGTGTGGAGATAAATTAAGAGTTTGAGATTAACATATACATACTAATAGATATAAAATAGGTAAATAACAAGGGCCCACTGTGTGGCACAGGGAACTATACTCAGTGTCTTATAATAACATACAGTGGAAAAGAATCTTAAAAAGAATATATATATATGTATATCTATATATATCTATAAAACTGAATCACTTTGCTGTATACTTGAAACTAACACAACATTGTAGTTTAACAATACTTCAATAAAAAATACCACGTATGTAGTGTTATACCAAAAGGTATATATCTTGTCTATTGCAGATCAAGATTCTTTAGCTCAAAAGGACTATCTCATAAGTTCTACTTGTTGCATTCCAAGGGATTTCTGCCACTTTTAAACTTCCTTATCTCTAAAACTCAGGAAAATTAGAACATGCAAGATGGAAAGAAAATTAACATCATTCCTTTTTCATGTTTTTGGTCACACCACACAACATGCAGGATCTTAGTTACCCAACCAGAGATCGAACCTGTACCCCCTGCAGTGGGGACGTGGAGTCTTAATCACTGGACCTCCAGAGAAGTCCCTTAAAATCATTCTTAAACCATGATCTAAAGATAACTACTGTTAACATTTGTATTTATCCTTCTGTTATTCTTCTATACTTATTTGATACAGTCTAAAAATATTAGACAGACTACCTAATTTGAGTGGCCCAGTGCAAAATGAAAATTCAGGGATCCTTCCTCAAAAATTATTAACAGTTTCAAGATGGCAATAGCAGAGTATTAAACCAAGTGCAAGGCCCTTCTAAGCATGGGAACCTGTGTAACTGCACAGGTCTCATGGCCAGAAAGTTGGCCCTGGTTTGTTTAATGAGTGAGGGAAAGTGGAATAACAGGACCTGTTGGAGAAGTCACACACAGATACCTGAAATCTATTGAGGCAAACTCAGATATACAAAATGCTGCATGCACTTTCCATTTCTTCATATCCAGAACAGGATGGAGAATGAAATTCACTTGGAATTAAGAATCCATACTTACATTATTATTGAGAGAAAATGAGGCTGAAACTAATAAGAAACTAATAGCTACCCCAGAAACACATGTGGTGAAGAATATATTAGTAAAATAAATGAAATGTTACTTAAATGAAGAGCCAAATAGTAGGTCAGAGGCAATCACTACAGGATATATCAGGAAATGTTTACTCTACTTTACTAAAATTAATTCTTAAAAAAGAATGGAAGCATAGAAGTATCTAGCCAAATTGGTCACTGAATGCTTACTAACACTTGCCTAAAATATACACTTTACTATTTATCATTTTATACTTGCAATTGTCTCATTAATGCAGGAGTACTGATAAATTTTGGGCTCCTTTTGCAAACTGGAAAAAAATGGGCTGATTGGAGATTACTGGTAATGCAGCTTTGATCCTGCCCTTGAGAGACTAGGGATTTATATCTCCTAGGATTGCTGTCACCTACTTTGTAAGTAATCAGCAAACTTTGAACCATAAATATTGAAATATATTTGCAAGTTGTAGAAACAAAATTATAGGCATATTTATTCCTTGCATATTTCTGACAACAGTATAAATCACCACTAGAGATTACTTAGTGAATTTTGGTGGCTAATTCATAGTCAACTTCTGATTATTTGCAATAATGGAAAGAGCAATAATGTGAAGATTTCAGAGGAGTGGTTGATATAAACAATGACTTCTAGCAGGTTTTGCATAAAGATTTGTTTGGTTAAATTTATTATTAATAACATGGTATAATATTATTAATATTGCCATTTATAGTATTGGTGTTATATTGGTGAATGTTAGTGTAACTGATATGGTCTAATACTATTATTAATATTTAATATTAACCATTACACAGTTTATGTAAAATTTTAGCCCACTATTAGAGAACAGGGTTAATAGCCACAATATACTTCAGCACTCATATTACCCTATGTTAAACTCAATCTTTATTTATTGTACTTGTCTGAGTTTCTCTCTAGACTGTGAGCTCATTAAGCCATGGGACTTGTTACTTACCTTTTCTCCATGAATAACGGTACATTGATTTGAGCATGGTTAGGTCTCAATAAGTATTTGTTGAATGAACAAATGGAGAGATCAGTGAACAAATGGAGGGATCAGTGAATTTGTGTTGTGAAAGGACATTATCAGGGTGAGTCAGAATTTCCTGAGTAAGACTTCTGAAAGAGACAGAATATGAATGGAGACTTGGTCTTGGCTTAAACTGTGAGCAGGGTAGCCACAGACAAAGGCTAGGATGGAGAATCATATTTCACACAAAGAGAGCTGGCTGAACCAAAAGCGAAGGTAAGAAGGGTGAGGCTTATGCAAGAGATGCAAGCAAATGGTTCTAGTATTTATTTATTAAATTTTTTTCTTTCTCCTATTATTTTATTAACACAAAAGTAAAGAGTAGAATCAAATATGTTCCTCATTTTAGGGCATACTGTATTTATTTGTTCTTCCCTTCATCTCAGCCTGTACTCCATTTCCTCCACCTTAATAGGTACCCACACTAATAGGTTTAACATATGCTTAGGCAGTTACGTTGTTTTTAATGTGGTGTTTTTATATGTTTTAAATTTACATATTTTTTCAATAAATCTCATTCTTTACTGTACTCTTCTGACACCACAGCATCATACAAAATGCATTCATGTTGCACATAGACCTCTAATTTGTTGCTTCTAATTGACGGGTGCCTTGGAGGTCATTTACAAATCTCGAACTCTAGTCAGCCACACTTGGAGACCCAAGCAAGAGGGTCTTTGTGCTTTATAACATCCCACCCTGGTCTTCCTCTGGCTGTGCCCTCACTTCAGGTGCAAGGAGTCTGGGGGACTTAAGAGGACATCTTCATTAAGAGCATTTCCAGGTGCTCTCTGCTCAGCCCCCACTTACTTCTAGACAATATTTCAGGTACCAAGGGCCCCAGAGCTTTCTGCCCAAATGTCCTCAAGCCACTTGTCTTCCAGGGCTGCACTGGCTTTGTCCTCCAAAATCAAACTGCTTCTCGTGCACACAGCTCTAGACTGGATGGGCGGCCAATGGGCAGTTATGTGCAGGGATTGTGAGTGGAGTTTGTATGTACAAGCTGGAGTGCCCATATTCCTACAGGTGAAATCACTTGCAATGTTACAGAGCAGGATGGAAGTGTAGGAGGAGGAGAATGTGAGGGTGACATAGAACAGAGCATAGAAGGTAAGAGTGTGCTGAGGTACTTGTCTCATTGAAGAAAGAGATTTGTATGAAAAATATAAATGTGCATGAGTTTAATAAGTTTGTGTAATCACCAAAAAATTCAACTCCTGTGTGTATATATATATATATTTAAAAATCTGAGCAGAATTACCAGCTAATATGTATGAAGACATTCATCTTGACATTATTTGTGATATCACTGAGTTGAAGATATCCTACTATCTATCATTAGAGTCAAATTAGGTCAGGATTAGATTATTCTTGTTAACTGATCATCTATTTATCTATCTATCAGTATATCATCTATCTTACATACAGTCTACAAATAATGTAACTTTTGTTTGTTTTAAAATCTTTCTTTTAACTATTGCCTTTGACATATGTATTCATAATGATATAGTTCTAAATACCTTGTTATTTATGATCTCTGCTTTAATCTCGCTGTTTTTCAAAATTAATATACTTGATTTTTAGAGCAGTTTTAGAATTATAGAAAAAATAAACAGAAGTACAGAGAATTCCCATATGATCTCTCTCTCTGCCTTCAGTTTACCTCATTATTACTATCATGCATTGGGGTGGTGTATTTGTTATAATTGAAGAACTGATATTGAGACATTATTATTAACTGAAGTCATAGTTTACATTAGGGTTTACTCTTTGCATTGTACAGTTCTATATGGATTTAGCCAAATGCATAATATCATATGTCCACTATTACAGAATCATACAGAATAGTTTCACTGGCCTAAAAATCCTCTCTGCTGCACCTATTTCTTCCTACTGTCTTCCTGCCCCCCAGCTCTTGGCAACCACTGATCCTTGTACTGTCTTCATTGTTTTATCTTTTCTACAGCATCATATAGTTAAAATTATACAGTACGTAACCCTTTCAGCGTGTCTTCATTCACGCAGAAATATGCATTTAAGTTTCCTCCGTGTCTTTTTGTGGCTTGATAGCTAATTTCCTTTTATCACTGAATAATATTCCATTTTAAGGATGCAAAACAATTTTTAATCCATCTATTGAGGGACATCTTGACTACTTCTAAGTTTTGGTAGTTATGAATAAAGCTACTATAAACATTCATGAGCAGGTCTCTGTGTGGACCTATGTTTTCAACTTATTTGGCTAAATACCTAGGACTACAATTGCTGGACTGTATAGTAAGATTATGTTTAACTTTGTAAGAAACCAGGAAACTGTCTTCTAAGGTGGCTGTACAATTCCATATTCCCACTAGCAATGAATGAGAGCTTCCACATCCTTATCAGCATTTTGTGTTGTCAGTGTTTTCGATTTTAGCCATTCTTTTAGATATGTATTAGTATCTCATGGTTGTTTTAACTTGCAGTTCCCCAATGACATGATGTTCAGCATCTTTCCATATGCTGATTTGCCATCAGACCTTCTCTTGTGAGATGTTTGTTCTGATCTTTTGCTTATTTTTCAATTGTGTTGTTACTGTTGAATTTTGAGAGTTCTTTGCATATTTTTAAATCAAGTCCTTTTCAGATATGTCTTTTGCACATATTTTCTTCCAGTCTGTGGCTTGTCTTTTTATTTTCTTAACAGTGTCTTTCACAGAGTAGTTTTTTATCTTTATAAAGTCCAACTATCTTTTTTCTTGTATGGATTGTGCTTTTTGTGTTGTATCTGGTTGCATCACCAGAGTCAAGGTAATTTAGATTTCTTTTCTTGTCTCATCTTCCAGAAGATTTAGAGTTTTGTGTTTTACATTTAGGTATATGATTTTAGTTTTGTGGGCTTTTTGGTTGTTAATTTCTAAATATGAGAATATTTTAATCTTTCTTTCTACCATTGATTTCTAATTTCAGTGAGTTATGGTAAAAAACATAGTCTATTTGATGCTTCAGCATGCATTATTTATTCTTAAAAATTAATTTTTATTTTGTATTTATTGGTTTTGCAATGTCCCCCCCACACACAACATATATATATATATATATACATATATATATACACACGTATAAGCACATATATCAATACTATAATGGTTTATATTTATACTATCACATATACTATTATATATAGTAATACATATGTTTGTGTACAAATTGTATTATAATATCATATTACTGTGTGCTTATTAATTAAATCAT
The DNA here is from genome assembly GCF_005190385.1 of Monodon monoceros. NCBI lineage: Eukaryota > Metazoa > Chordata > Mammalia > Artiodactyla > Monodontidae > Monodon > Monodon monoceros. The sequence continues at coordinate 59,579,566 of NW_021703777.1, read as the reverse complement.
TGAAATCTTCTATACATATATTTATCTCTCTCTGCTTGGATATAATAGCTTCTGAAAATGATGTTGTAAATATAAACAAGGGGAAAAGGACATGAGATTTAGGCAGTGGAGGTGGGTGGAGGGGAGCACACTCAGAGCCAGCCCTCTCTGTGAAACTACAATCTTGCTTGAAAGTAAGAGGAGTCAGACAATTCTAAATTTAAAAAACCAGACCTGCCTCTTACAAGCTCAGGACTGGTGCAACGTTATAAATTGAGACCTACATACTGTAGTTCCAAATATTTAAAGATTATAATTCAAGATAATAAACATTTAAATCAATGTATTCGATGCATTACTTTTTCAAACTACTTCTTAGAAAACTTAAAGGCCATATATTTTTTAAAAATATTTATTTATTTATTTATTTATTTATTTATTTGGCTGTGCTGGGTCTTAGTTGCGGCATGTAGGATCTCTTAGTTGCAGTATGCAGGAATCTTTAGCTGTGGCGTGTGGGATCTAGTTCCCTGACTAGGGATCGAACCTGGGCCCCCTGCATTAGGAGCATGGAGTCTTGGCCCCTGGACAACCAGGGAAGTCCCTAGAGGCCATATTTAATTGTCTGATTAAAGAAGATTTTTAAGTGACAGTCTAGAGTATTTTTAATAAAATGTTTCTTTCCTATAGCTTTATATATTTGTAGATTTATCTGTTCATTAGTGGATATTACCTTACTTTAATCTGTATTATACTAATGCTATTGTATCCTTTTTTGTGAAAAACTAAAGGTTTCTAAGACTGTTGTTTTAAATACAGGCCACTGTTATTTGTACACTCACTGAAAAGCTACAAATGCTTTCACGTATCCTCCTGAGCCCTATACTTCATATACATTGCTCTCGAGCTGGAGTGAACAGACATTTAATGTTAGTGTTGAATGACAATAATGATTCTGGCTGTGACAAATTAGCTTAATCAAATATATCAATATACGAGACAGCTGGATTTTTGTTGTTAGGGGATCTGATGCAGACATGCAAACTTTTCTTTGCTGTCAACAGTTATATTAACAATTCAAATTAACGGGAATGTCTCCCTTTTGACATTTTTCTTCTAGGTCACATAATCGCCATAATCAGACCAAATAGTGATAATGACAGTGCTTGGCCTTTGCATTAGCCTTTTAGCTAAAAACCCTTAGGAGATATCGATTAATCCTTTTCCATCTTTCTTATTTGATAGCATTGGCCATACCAAAAAGTGGCCTTGGTAGAAAGCATAGATATAAGGTATCTGAATATAAAACAAATTGAGAAATACTTTTCTCTCTGTTCAGAATGTACCTTCCCACCTTTCTCATGATTGCACTGCAGAGTGTATGGTTATGCAAAAAAAGGCGAGAACTCAATGCCACCAAAAATCAATTAGATGTGAGAACATTCAGGAGGCAATTAGTTATGATAGTTGAGATACTGCTGGCTAGGATCAGTCCTGGAACATTTTAAATCATGCCCATCTGTTTACTACTCCTGTGGTTTTCTGAGAAGTCTCATCAACCAGAGTATACTCCAGGCACGTGAGTACTTCAGGCAAGTGCACGCTGCTTAGGACTTTGACTGCAAATTCCTGTGTAATTTTCTTATCTGAAGACGGGGCTGAACCAATTGAGGACTATTAGGACTTCTTTCGTCCCTCAGAATTATGTCCTTTGCTAGAGTCAAGGTAAAGTAGCCTCTCTGAATCATGCCTCCATATCCTCTATTTCTTTCTTGGTTGGTTGGTTGGTTTGATATGTTTTGTTTTGTTTGTTTGTTCTAAAGGTATCTCAAGTATAGAGGTTATTATCACTCAAGCATAGAAGTCCTCAATTCATCTTTTTATAATTGCTTATGTGGAGATCTGGTAGAAAAAACACTTTATTGAAGGTAAATGAACAGTGGGAAAGAAACTCCAAAAACGTGAAAAGGAAACCTAATGTGAAAAATAATTTTTAATATATTTGTCTATTTCTGGCACAAAACTGTTTCTTTAATAGTCCCAAAATATTGATTATCATAATAAAAACACAAAAAACTCACAGTAATAACATAATAACAAAGAGAAAGACCAAAATCCAATCAAATGTCAGAAGCTGAAAAGCTAAGAGGAAATTAGCTAATAGTATAAGCTAGATAAATTGAATTTAATAATCTTTTATATCTAGCACATGGTATATCATTATTTTGCATCTCAAAAGGAAAAAGATTATAATACAATTGGAAAAATGATAATCTTATATACCATCTATGGCTGAAGTGAAATATTAAAATATGTACAATATAGAAAATTTGAAGAAATATTGATTTCTATATATTAGATACTACTTAGTATTACTGGAAGAGTGTAATGCCTAAAGTGCATATTTAGCTAATTTTTATCCATCTAGGCAGAGACTTCAAATTGCAAATGATGATTAGATATTTTGTATTATAACAACCAATATAAATGGGTGAAGATTCCCTATTAAAAGGCAAAGCTTCTTAGATTATAACAAAAACTAAAATAAATTTTAAGCAGAGCCAAATAATATAAGCTATTCATTTAATTATTATTAATGAACAGCACATTATTATTATTAATAAGCTAGGACATATTTGGATACAAGAATTTAAAACCTGAATATAAAATTAAGAATAGTTAATGCATTTGGATTCCAGAAGACCAAGAAAAAGATAGAAAAGTGATGTTAGGGAAGGTAGAACATTTGAATGTCAAAACTAGCTGTATGTAAACCTCTACTTTACTGACCACAATATCACACATGGAACGTTTTCCCTTATTTCTGTATCTCAATTTATTTTTTCATAGATGAGATAACAGCTCATGGTACCTATTTTGTGGGTAAATTTTATCTCGTGTACAGTCGGCTAGTTCAGAGAATTTGGGAAAGTAAGCAGATTCTAATAAACTGGACTGTGGACAAGACAGCTAATATCACCATCTTTTGTATATGAGAGTGATATACAAAACAAAATCACACAAAGTTTAAAAGAAAAAGCAGAGAACAGTATACTAAACAAATATACCCATGATATGCAGTAGTCAAAAAAAAATCATGGCCAAGAGAATTTAAGAAAAAATATTAGTATCAAGATTGTCATTTGTAAAATTCAGTACTCAATTTCTAGCAGTACTAACACATACAAAGACGACTGTGATGAATCACATAGTAAAGTCATATATATTTGTAACCCTTACCCTGAATTGAGGCTTGGGGATTGGGGATTTGTGAGGACCTAGCCAGTAGGGTATCAAGCCCTTCAACTTCAGCTGGAGCAATGTTATATTATCCGATGTAGTTTGAATAGTGTGTGCTTTCAACTATGACCATTTTTTAAAAAATAAATTTATTTTATTTATTTATTTTTGGCTGTGTTGGGTCTTCTTTGCTGTGCACAGGCTTTCTCTAGTTGTGGTGAGTGGGGGCTATTCTTCATTGCTGTGCGCAGGCTTCTCATTATGGTGGCTTCTCTTACTGCGGAGCATGGGCTCTAAGCACGCAGGCTTCAGTAGTTGTGGCAGGCAGGCTCAGTAGTTGTGGCTCATGGCTCTAGCACTCAGGTTCGGTAGTTGTGGTGCACGGGCTTCATTGCTCCATGGCATGTGGGATCTTCCCAGACCAGGGCTCGAACCCATGTGCCCTGCATTGGCAGGCAGATTCTTAACCACTGCGCCACCAGGGAAGCCCTCAACTGTGACTATTAATAGCATTGTTTGGTGAAAACCACTTTGATTATAGATACATAGTTTCAAAACTCTGCTCATAGAAATTCATTTTAGGAACTCAAATCACCAACAACATGGTTTCTACAAGAAAGCTTATTGTGGTCTAATGGAGCTCAGAGGGAAAAAGGAGACTAAAGAGGACTATGATTTTGAGTAAAATTTGGAAAGGAGAATGCTTTTTATAAGTGGGCCCTTAGACCGAGAGTTATTTTTTTAGTTCAAACTTTATCTTTTATATTTGTTCTCTAAAGAAGGAAAGGGCAAAAAGAATTCTGATTTTCTTTTTACTGTGACCAAAACCTAACCAGCAGCTTTCAAGCTTTTTGCTTGTCTCCTATGTCATTTATTTGAATCCCTAGGATTTATTTCTCTGCGTTGCAAGTACATTCGCCCCGATTCCTTGCATTCCATCATTGTCGAGTGGGTACATTTTTTTCTTTGTAGTCAAAACAAAAAATCTTATAAATATTTGTCGATTCTAATGACTAATTTTTAACTCAACCAACTTCAAAAAATACACAATTTTTTCAGAGATTAGTAGAAACCCTCTGCATTTGTAATATGGAACTTCAAACATAAACAGAATATTTCATTTGGTTTCACAATTCTCCATTACAGTCATGCTGTGTACAAGGCACTGTATGATATGCAAAGTGATTTTAGTTCTAAAGAGCAGCCTTGAAGTCATTTTTCCTGGAGGATGTGTATATTAACATAAGACTAAAACATCTTATGTTGGTGACTATGAATTAACTCTTTATTGTGCTATCTGGACTTTGACCTCCTTTCACTGATTGAAACCCTGTGAATACAATTTCAAGGCTGGAACTGAGACGCAGAAAAGTGTTTGAAATAGAAATGTCTTCAGAGAGACTTGAAAGAATGACATTGAATATTTATTTTCCAGACAGCTTTCATGATTGAGGAAAGATATTTTCAAATTGATATAACAACATATCTAAATTTACAGATGAGCACAGGTTTTTAAAGTGAAGCTGATAATCTGGACAGATTGAGAGGGTCAAATTTGCTTGCAGATCAAGTTGCTGACTCAGAAATTCTATGAAGTGCGAGAATTTTCCTATGAGCAGGAACTAGCCTGTGCAAAAGTCTAGCTGTGTGGATAGTAGTTCAACATTTAAAGGACATCAAGGTACTTTTTTATTCAACCATTACTCTGGTTGGTATAAGTTAATACAATGCACAGAGATATAGCCATTGCATAAAAGTAGTCTATTTTGGGCTTCCCTGGTGGCGCAGTGGTTGAGAGTCTGCCTGCCGATTCAGGGGACACGGGTTCATGTCCCGTTCCGGGAGGATCCCATGTGCTGTGGAGCAGCTGGGCCCGTGAGCCATGGCCGCTGGGCCTGTGCGTCCGGAGCCTGTGCTCCGCAGTGGGAGGCGCCACAGCAGTGAGAGGCCCGCGTACCGAAAAAAAAAAAAAAAAAGTAGTTTATTTTTGGTTGTTAAATCAGACTTTTAGCACTTATTGTACATTTACTGTGCCCAGGGTCTTTTCAGGTGAGAGTAGTGGTGGGGGCAATAGGGTTGCCTGACAGAGACTTTAGAACCTGGGTGGTAACTTTTAGAACCAGGTGGTAACCTGGTTCATTGCTTTACTATTCATCTTTCAACACTTCAATAAATCTCCAAATTAAAGGATAATGCACTACCATAAGCTTTTGAAATTTGCTATGCCAGCCTTCCATTGCATTGTTCATCCTGTGATCACCATTCAGTACTGATGTATAAAGACTTCAAGTTTCTGCTGGAAATCTTGGCGCTTCTGATCTTGTTTTGTCTCTGTCATGCATTCCATAGACATACACTCTCTCAGCATAATTCATTAGGTCATCTAAAATTTCTGCTTCCTCCACAACGTACTCAAGTTTCATTCACATCTTCCAAAGGCACAAATGGAAGTCCCAAGATGGATGCACATTTACTATGTATGACTCTCCATTGTCATATACTAGTGTGTTAGACGCAAAGAAGATATTTTTCACCAAAGTGATTGTGAAAAGTGAAAAAAGTATACTTTTACTTGTGCATTTGGTAGGAGTAACCAAACTATGTTCACATTTGCAATCTTGAAATGCATCAGGCACAACGAAGGGTTATTCTCAAGATTTCTTTCCCATGCAAATGCAAGGAATGCAAGTATTTTCAGTTCAAGTTTATTGAATGCAAGTATTTTCATATATCTTGTTGCCTTTTCATTGTTAGTGCATAAGTCAATGGCATAGTATAACCCAGTACTATACTATGCACAGTAAATGAGTGAACTGTGTTGGTGCCATCTTGAAGGTGTCATCACTGAATAATGTGGTACTGACACTTAAATATTGAATATTATTAGAAGTTGGGTAAATAATTTTATTTTGTCATCTTGAGCACTGGAATCTTGCATAAGAAATAGTTCTCTGAGTCTGGTCACTTTATAGTCCTCTGGAATTTCAACTCGATGCAATGAAGCTGGGTTTGGAGGTCGATGTCTGTTTTGAACTCTATTTACTTTGCCTCTTTAATGACTTTCTTTCTGGTAGCATTAACAGGACCTCTTTATAAGTATCATGGAGTGTTCTTTGAAGTACCTGTGATACTGTTGCATTTGGTCCTGCTTCTGTATGACATTTTGACCTATTCAGGGTTTTCCTTACTTCCCCTTCAACACCAACATTGTGCTGATGTTTTCCTGTTTTATCTTGAATGATTGTAATATTATCCAAACCCTGACTAGTTGTACATCAGGCATTGCAGATTCTCCTCTCATCACAGTACCAGTACCTTTCACACCTATCTCTGTTAAAGGAATGGAAATGGAAATAGTAACAAAAACCACTATCATGTTGCACTGGCATTTTTGCCTCTGTGAGTATACTATTTCTGCCACATTCTGCTGAGAATTTTCAAAAAGATGTCATAATTTTTTTCTTGTGTAGTTGAGTGACCAATGGTCACTGGTTTACCGGTAGGGGAAAACTTACTAATATCTTATGGTTTAAACACCTGGTTCAACATGGCTGGATCAAGCACTGGGCTGGTAGGCACCAGCCAAGGGTGTGGTGGTCCATGCTGACTGTCAAGGAAAAGTGGGAGTCACACCCACTAAAACCTCTCCAAATAGTGGCAGACACTTCATGCATCTACCACAAATGTACCTCTATAGGACATCGATTCAAGGGCAACATCACCATTAACCCTGGGTGATGAGATAGTTGTAGGGGGGTTGATTAGATGCACAATACCCACCTCATGGGGATTCTAATACCCAACTACTATGTGGTAAGAGAGCCACACCCATCTCACTCCTCTGAACAAGCAAGGTGCTCTGTAAACTGTTTATGTCAAAGGGTTTGCAGCCCATTTTACACAGCACTTGACCAATCTCCTCCTTTCAAACTCTGCCTTTATTGAACTCAGCCATATCCAACAAAGTGCCTAATGAAATATTAATGCACCATGTATGGCCAGATCTCATCCTTGACTTGTCGTCTGTGCGTTTCTCTGTCTGTAGGCTATTCCTCTGTGTGCATAGTTAATATAAATCCCACTCTTCTGCAAGGTTCAAATCCCGTTCCATCTACCTATGCCATTACCAGCTAGACTACCAATGCAAGAGAGCTATTTTGGCAATAGAGCCACAAAACAATTATTGGGCCAATAAACATGATAGTATATTTTCTGTGTTAATACTATAAACCAAAAGTACAAGTAAGCATTATGAGCTATTTGAACCCAGGAACATTTTCTAAGTGTGGAGGTTTTTGACAAGACTAAATATCAAGGACCATTTGGCATGGACCATTTGACATGCTCATGGATATTTTTGGTAAAATCAAATATCAAGACCTTTGGGAATAGACCAGATGTCTCAATGGATGTTTTAGACAGAACCAAATATCTAGTAATCAAGTAACTGATTAAACAGAAGGTTGTACTGTGTTAAAAATGTCTCCAAAAACTACATCAGTGTGAATGAATTAATGCAGATCATCATGCAGAACAATGCTTTCAAGTTGAAGTTCTGGAATGTCATTTCATCTGAAATAAAGCTTCAAAGTAAAAAGTCACTTTATTATAAAAGTATGAGAGCAGATAACTTAATATTGAAAAATTATTTAAAGAACATACAAAGGATCCTTAAACCTACTTCCTTTTTTTCCCTAGCAAGTAACCTACCTCTGCTCTGTTATAATGTTAGACTATTTTCTTCACTGGACCCTGAATGCAACACATTCAATCCTGCCAGTGCCATTTAATTCATATTTCAATATTGTAGAAAAATCAGTTAGCATATGGTACATTTGGAGTTAGGTTCAGAATTTATTAGTTACCTTTCCTCAGTCATCTGTCACCTCCTTCTCCCTTTGTCTGAGTAAACCATCTTTCTACACTAGGTCCTTAACTGCTGAGGAACTTTCATGATTAGTTCAACCTTCCTTGAACCCTAGCTCTAAACTACTATTGGGTATATATAGCTTTAAATCATATTACATGTGTTCACTACTATTTTACGATGTATTGAACTCAACACTGATTTGTTGTATGTCTTACAGATGTAAAACAGTGTGCTTAGTATTGAATATGTTAGTTATTTTTCTAACTATTTTTCACTCTTTCTTGAAAAATCACGCATTTCCAATTTTTCACTGTTTTTAGGACAAATTAAGCAGATAGATGCAAAATAAATGCTTTTTAATTAGTGCCATTTGCAATTGACCCTCAGTTGCATTAGCTATGCTAAGTCAGAGAAGTTGTGACCTAGGAGAACAATCCACTTTATTTTTATAATTATTTTTGCTAGAAGTTGCATTGGTTGTTTGTGAATTTCAGAGCAAATAGATAATTTATTCTGTTAAGTCTGACTCATAAAGGAATGGAGAACTTCTTGGAGTCCCTACTGAGTCCCCAGTGCCACCCAACAGGAAGCAGCTCTTTTGCTCTTGATGCCTGAAATTTTCATGTCTACACTTTGGTTCTGTCTCATATGACTTCTTGAAATAGGAAAGATAATTAAGGGCTTGGGTGTCATATACCTTTCCTGAAAGTGAAAACTAAAAAATGAATCTCTGAATTATTTTTCTTTTTCAAATCTGCTTGACTTTCTACTATCTTCAGAAAAAAGATAATCTTTGCTTATGTAATGAAGTGTCATTTTCCAAGCATCATCTAACAAGGAATAAGGATGAAGATGAGGAGAAAATTGATCTTCAGGAAGTGTTAATTAGGGTACAGACTAAAATATTCATAGCTACACTATCCATATTAGTTACAACTAGAAACTACTCAAATGTTCATCAAAAGTAAAATGGATAAATTGTGGAAATTCACCCAATGCAATATAATATAGCACAACACACACAATGTGCATGAATTGAACAAACATTATTGAACAAAAGAAGCTAGCCAAAAAGCATATGGTATGATATACTTCCTAAAATCTCTACTGTTACCCCGGGAGTTGTACTGACTTGAAGGGAGTATGGAGAATATTCTTCAACATTCCTTATTCTGTTTCTTGATCTGGGTTTCAGTTACATGGATGTGTAAAATCTCAGCTAATAAATGTCTATTGAGTTGTATCCTTAGCACATGTGTTCTTTTCTGTATGTACATTGTTTCCCAATTAAAAAAAAAAAGGTTTAAGGAAAGAGGAAATAAGTATATCAACATAGAAGGTGAAAGTATAGCAAGGTGCCCTTTCTCCAATTTCAAGTGGATAACTTTTCTGTAGAAAAAATGTGAGTGAAATTTACCATGTTTCCCTTTATATATTTAATTTACTAATAAATTGATATCAGTTCATCAATTGCTTAATCTACATCAAAAAGAAGAATAGCATAGAGTTCAGCCTTTATGGGAAAAACATTAGCATACACAAACAGATTTTGTATTATGTGCTATTCCTAACCTTGATAATTATCCAGAGAAACTGTTGAGTAATGAACAAAATGTGTGCAAATATACAGTATGTGGCTGGATCTTGAAAAATGGGTAGGATTTTTTTTTAATTCAAAATTTAAATTTTATCAAAAATTTTAATTTTTTGATTGGAATTTTAAAAATTATTTCAGTAACTTTATTGAGATAATAGTAGATTGCAATTTTATGAAATAATACAGAGAGGCCCTGTACCCTTTGCCTAATTTCCAAAATGGTAACATTTGGTAAAACTATAGAATAATATTATAGAACATTGACATTGATACAATCTGCTGATTTTATTCAGATTTTCCAGTTTTACTTAGTTCTCTGTGTGTGTGTGTGTGTGTGTGTGTGTGTGTGTGTGTGTGTGTGAAGTGCTATACAATTTTATCACTTATATAGGCTGGTGTATCCACCACCAAAGTCAAGGTACTGAACAGCTCAAACATCACGAGTCCTCTGTTTTACATTTTTATAACCATACCCCAACACCTCTCCTTTCCTTCTCCCCTCACCTTTCCCGCTTGTCTCCAACCACTGGAAACCACTAATTTGTCTTCCATTTCTAAGTTTTTGTCACATCAAATATATAAATGGAGTTTTATACTAGGTAACTTTTTGACTTTTTTCACTCCTATAACTCCCCGATGATTCATCCAAATTGTTGCATGTATCAATAGGTTGTTCCTTTTCATTATTGAGTAGTAGTCAATGGTATGGTTGTGCTACAGTTTGTTTAACCATTCATCTTTTGAAGGACATCTGAGCTGGTTTCAGTTTTTGGCTGCTACTGCACAAGCTGCCATAAACATTCATATACATAGATCTGGTTCAGGGAAAGCAAACGTGAGAGTTATACATGAAAATAAAATTAGGTCATTAGGCATGTGGTTTATAAAAGACAGACTTTAAAACACAGGTGAAGGTATTTAAACCTGATACTGTAGCAAATAAAAGATTACTGTTGTTTCCTTAGCTGGTGAGAGTCCTGATGTGATAACTCTGTTGACAATACTAAAGAGAAACTAGATGCAGTAATTCTCAGCCATGGCTGAACATTAACCTCATGTGGTGAGCTTTAAAAAAACCCAATGCCTGGGCTGCACCACAGCCCAATTAAATCAGATGCTCTTGGAGTGAAACTCAGGTATCCATATTTTTCAAATTTTTCCAGGCTGAACCAAGGTGGGGCACTACTTGACTGAAGGCAAGTAATACAATCATGAGGTGGCCCCTATAATCCAGGGGTGAAATGAAAAGGAATTTAGTCACAGGAATAAAACAAATTAGATGGTTTGAAAGATTAAATGTCAGTGTTCAATGACAAAGAAGTTGTGGGGAAGAAGGTGAATGGATTCTAGACTAAATTGTGAATTTGCAGAATATTTATAGGGAGATGTTTTGAAGGTCTTTGGTGGTGATGATTTATTTGATTTAATGGTAATGCACTCAGGTAGAGATTTCTTAGAGGCAACTAGAAATTTTCATACACAAAATTATTCATCCAGTACCCCCATAGAAGTCAAAGTTCCATTTTTAAATTAAAAACAAAATTTTAGCCATCTTAGCAGACACTGATGTTTTGTTCAATGCTTCCCTTCGCAGTATATTGAGGTGATAATATTGTTTGTCTTCTGCAATGGACAAGTTTCAAACTTGGATACTTGTTGCCATAAACTGAAATGAAATCACATCTTCATAATATATGAAATTAGTTATAGTCTGCTGTGGGTCTGGCAATGAGGTATTCAAAACTTGGCAAGAGCAAAGAAGAGCCAAGTGGCTTTCATAATGTATTTTAAAATGAAAGTCATAAAGAAACCTGCATTTCATTAAGTGCTTGAAGAGAGCTTCTTGAAAATGTATTCAGTTAGAGAAGCCTGTCTCCCAAGTGAGTCCTGTCACACCACAGTAGGTGAGTTTATTCTCCATGGTGACTGAGTTTGGTGCTATTGAGTTGTTTTCCTTGTCACCTTAGGCAAGCTTGATGGTTAATGGGATCGCTAATAGGATATATAGTCAGTTATGGTGTTATAAACAAGCTTGGATTAGCTATGACTAAAATAAATTACCACAGACCACTGGTCCACAGAAATCAGGGGGTACTCTCATTTCTGTTCCTAGCAAACAGCTGTACTCAGTCCCTGAGAGGAGAAAAATATTACCAGCAAAATTGATTTTAATTAGCACCCATGTTGGCAGTCAGAACAGAGACACTGAGAAGAAAGTTTGCAAAATGAGACTGGTTAAGGGCAGTAAAAATTTGTGTCACTAAAATTAGCCAAGTGTAATAAATGACTTTCCAGTGATTTTTTGAAATCCCATATTCTTCACTTAATCAACATATTAAAGGACAGTTTTGCGACAGATGTGATATAGGTTGTACACCCATTATTTATCCAATTATTTTTACTTTATAATATCTAATATCAGCAAACTTTGGTGCAATCACCAAATGTTACTGGTTTGCTGTATATGTTTGCTATAACAAACACTCTCTAGCAGATTAGTGTTGGCAAGCATTAGCCAGTCAATGAAGATTGGTCTTTTGCTCAGCATAGTAGATGATAGTTCTATTGGTTGTCCCTTAAAATGCTACCTTTAGATATTCATTTATTTAGTTTAATACTTTGAATTTAATAAATTCAATAGGAACAACATAGCTTTCCATTACTTACAGCTTAATGTGAGTGAATTTTACATCATTACTGGAGTGGACATTGAGGGGAGAAAGGTTGGAAGAATATAAGAACCAAAAAACAGGTTCAGGGCTTCCCTGGTGGCGCAGTGGTTGAGAGTCCGCCTGCCGATGCAGGGAATACGGGTCCGTGCCCTGGTCCGGGAAGATCCCACATGCCACGGAGCGGCTGGGCCCGTGAGCCATGGCCGCTGAGCCTGCGCGTCCGGAGCCTGTGCTCCGCAACGGGAGAGGCCACAACAGTGAGAGGCCCGCATACCGCAAAAAAATAAACAGGTTCAAAAATTAGGAAAATTTGTAAGAAGACATTTCCATGCTTACTGTATAATTTAGATATCAGCTGAATTTAATTAGTACTTTTATTTCTTATGGTGTCATTTTCTAAGATGACTATAACTTGCAGTAAAAAGATGGTGTTTTATCCCAACTAAATCAATACTGAAGGTGGACATCTTCATTGAAAACTGACTATTTTGGAAAAGTCATATAATTTAGCTTCTGCAATTTATAACTGACATACTAGGAAGGACTGATATCTAAATTCAATCAAATATTTTTGTTATCACATTTCTTTGAAGACGGAGTTGTCAATGGAGTAATACTGGATTAGGTAGCTGGTGTGACAACAAGTATTTCATGGGAATCGTTGATTGTGGCGATGCCTTTTACTGACAATCCTGTGCTTTCTTATTAAACAGTGGTGTAAAGGGTAAGATGTTGGAAGGGATTAAGAAATGGTTTAAACTGGCTGATTAAACTTTCCTGGTAACTCTACTAGCACACATTCAAGCACAATTAATTTTTATACACAAGACGATATTCTTACTCCTACTCTGATCAACAGGATCCTAAGCAATTCTATTCCCTCTTCAAGAATGGGTTCTCTGTCCTTCATAAACATTTCTCATACTTATGCAGAAAGACAAAAATAAAAACAAACAAACAAAACCTGCTTCTGATAATATTACATTCATCATAGAAGAAAATGATAATACTTTTACAATTGTAGAGGATTTCAGAGTTTATAAGATGTTTTCATAAATACCTGTGATACAATCAAAACAGGTATCATCATCTTGAAACTAAATGAAGTTAGACAAATTTGGACATCTAGCAAAAGTATAGGGGTGGAATCAGAACACTGGCTTTCTGACTTAATGGTGACCAAGGTCTAGTGCTTCTTTTGTATTTGAGTTTCATAAGTGCCTGTAGATTTACAATTCCAGTATAATAGCATCATATGAGCATTTAACATAGGCAAATTTAATTTATCTCTTTGTATAAACTGATAAACAAATGTATAGAAAAAAGGAAAGAGCTGTAATAATGTATGCAGTGCATGGTATGATGACTTATTCTATTTAATAAGCTTATGTCCAAATAAATCTAAGAGCATAGACATGAATTGCTCTGCCCTCAGTCAGTCTCATTTCCCATGTGCTTCTCATCGTATGAGAATCTCACTATACTGAGTAAAAAAATACATATTTTTCATACGTATGGACCCTCAGATTTAAGCCGTTCTTCTGTTCAACTGAAGAGACAGTTAATTATAAAGAAAAAGCTTTCTGTGTAGACTTACTAGAGAATTCATATCATCTCTAAAATTATATCAATTATAAATTTTGAATTTGTTCATTTATTTGGTTCTGACCCCAGTTGTTGACTTTAGAACATAAAACTCCATTGGAAACCCAGTTCCAGCATGACCTTCTCATCTATTGATTTTCATCGGTTAAAATATTTTTGGTTTGGTAATATTGAAGCGTGTGATTTTATTCATGTATGTTCACTACTTGCATACTGTAGATGCTAAATAAAATTACTGCTAAGATAAAGGCTAAATATCGTATAAGTCAGCTAGTGTGATAGCTAACACTGGAATCTAGGATATTAGCTTGGTCATAGTGATGGTAACAAATGAAGAAAACGGGGCAGTGTCAGCAGATAAAGAAATTGTGAGTTATTATCTTTGAAAGTTGTGTCAGGAAGTCTGCAGTGTGGTACATGGAGATTGATTTTCAAGGAAGGGCCTCTAAGGAAAGGAGGATAGAAGAAATAAACTAAAGGTTAGAAGGTCAGCAAGAAATTGATTCGGAAATATCAGGTTATAACCGGGTCCTAGAAAGATTTTCAGATTGGGAAGGTGTTTACCCAGAGGGGATATGAATAAATTTCCTAAGATGTTTATGTAAATTTGGATATATTCTCTAAATTATTCAGTAGTAATACTTGAAATTAATAAATGATTAATTGCAGTTGAATTACATCTCTACAAAGCAGGAAAGATATTTATAGGATTCAAAACACCAAAGAATTACTTTACAGTAAGTAAGTTTTAGGTGGCTTTAGACTAACTAAATGAAGAAAATCAGACCCTTAATGGGTTTCTGAAAGAAGCTACTTGTAAAATGGAAATATATTCTTCAAGAAGTTGTTGGGAAGTGACAGATTATGTTACTGCATGGATTTAAATCTTAACAATGGTCTTACAAGTTTGAGTATTAGGCAAGTTACTGACTTCCTCTAAATGTCAGTTTGCTAGTCTAAAAATAGATATTTATTATTGTTTTGCAATTTTATTGTGAAGGATAGGCGAAGTATTAAATCTAAAGCCTTGCTTAGCACTGACCTATATTCAGTGCTCTAAATATGACTAGCAGTAGCCACAGTTATATCACCAAATTAGTTCCTGAGTGTGTACCAAATTCTAATTGATTCCCATTCTGGCACTAAGGTCTCTCTTTAATTAGGGGATTTCTACCATATGAGGTCGATATTCCTGTAATGTCTTTTTTGAGAACTTCTTCATATAGGAAGAACATATAGGTTACAACTCTCCTTTTAATTTTATTACCATTAATTTGACTATGTTCTTAATTCTGCCTAGCAATAATAATACATTTCTCTCATCCATCAACTCTGTAGAGCTATTACATGCCTTCTCCTCTCTCAAACTTCAACATCTGTCCCTCATCCTTACTCTCAGCTGTTAAACTTGTTTTACTTGGTTAAAAAATTTAAAGCAAATCAAACAATGCCCACAGATTTCCATATTCACATTTTTTCCTGATATCATCTGTGTCTATTAATTCAGCTTTTTCTCCTGATAATAGTAAATGAACAGAGTGGTCCAGGATTCTCTGTTTTATCTACTTGTACACTGATTTATACTCACTTAATTGTTAATTTCATCCACTATACTGGCTATACATATTGTATACTTGTTCTCAAATGTTCATCTTGCAGGTATACCACTCTCTTAAAATGCAGGCAAATATCCATCTGCCTACTTTGACATTTCCACTTGGATGTCTAATAGACATCTCAAATGCAGCATGTCCAATGCTGAACTAAATACTTCCTCCGACCCTCAAAACTCTGCTTCTCCCACAAACTTTATAATCACTGTTGATGCAAGTTCCATCCTTCCAGAGGTTCAGACCAATAATTCCTCCAAGGCCTCTTCTTTTACACTTAGTAATAATCAAAGTTCATGTGATATTTTAGAAGGCACAGTATGATCTGGCCTCTTCTACCTCCTCTTCTTCTGCTCTTGCTTACTGACTCCGCTCCTATAAAACTGATTTCATTGGAATTACCTTCTGCCATTCCACCTTTCTCACCTCCTTCAAACTCTTGACTCACATGTCATTTTTTTTTTCAGTGAGGCTTTCCTGCTTTGATCATACTATTTGTAACTGAGCCACCTCATCTGCAACATTCCCTATCCCTCTTATTCTGCATCAATTTCTTTTATGTTATAGAATCTATTTCTTTCTAACATACCACAGAACTCACCCATTCATTGCACTTAATTTTTATTTCTGTCTCTTTCAACTAGAACATAAGTTCTATAAGGACTTCTGTCTCTTTTATTCTCAGACACCTATAAGAGTGCTTGAAGCATAGTAGGTGTTCAATAAAAAGTTGTAGAACAAGAAGACATACAGATGGCCAAGAGGCACATGAAAAGCTGCTCAAGATCACTAATTTTAGAGAAATGCAAATCAAAACTACAATGAGGTATCACCTCACACCAGTTAGAATGGGCATCATCAGAAAATCTACAAACAACAAATGTTGGAGAGGGTGTAGAGAAAAGGGAACCCTCTTGCACTGTTGGTGGGAATGTAAATTGATACAGCCACTATGGAGAACAGTATGGAGCTTCCTTAAAAAACTAAAAATAGAATTACCATATGACCCAGCAATCCCACTATTGGCATATACCCAGAGAAAAACATAATTCAAAAAGCTGCATGCACCCCAATGTTCATTGCAGCACTATTTACAATAGCCAGGTCATGGAAGCAACTTAAATGCCCATTGACAGACAAATGGATAAGGAAGATGTGGTGCATATATACAATGGAATATTACTCAGCCATAAAAATGTATGAAATTGGGTCATTTGTAGAGACGTGGATGGACCTAGAGACTGTCATACAGAGTGAAGTAAGTCAGAAAGGGAAAAACAAATATCGTATATTAACGCATATATGTGGAATCTAGAAAAATGGTACAGATGAACCAGTTTGCAAGACAGAAATAGAGACCCAGATGAAGAGAACAAATGTACGGAAACCAAGGAGGGAAAGCAGGGTGGTGTGGTGATGGTGGGATGAATTGGGAGATTGGGATTGACATATATACACTAATATATATAAAATAGAAAACTAATAAGAACATGCTGTATAAAAAATATAAAATAAAATTCAAAAATTAAAGTTGTAGAACGAATGAACTACTTGTTCAGAAAGATAATTCTTAATGTTATTAAAAAGTAAATATACTCTAAGTCAGGTAGCATGATTCCTCCAGATCTATTCTTCTTTTTCAAGATTGTTTTGGCTATTGAGGGTCTTTGTGTTTCCATACAAATTTTAGGGTTATTTGTCTTAGTTCTGTGAAAAATGTCATTGGTATTTTGATAGGGATTGTATTGAAGTTTTAGCTTGCCTTGGGTAGTATGACCATTTTAACAATATTAATCTTTTGAATCTAAGAACTTGGTATATCTTTCCATCTGCTTGTGTCGTCTTCAGTTTCTTTCATCAGTATCTTATAGCTTTCAGAGTACAAGTCTTTTACCTTCTTAGGTAGGTTTATTCCTAGGTATCTTATTCTTTTTGATGTGATGGTAAATGGGATTATTTCCTTAATTTCTCTTTCTGATACTTCATTGCTAGTGTATAGAAATGCAACAGATTTATGTGTATTAATTTTGTATCCTGCAACTTTACTGAATTCATTGATGAGCTCTAATAGCTTTCTGGTGGCATCTTTGAGATTTTCTATGTATAGTATTATGTAATCTGCAAACAATGGCATCTTTACTTTTTCCTTTCCAATTTGGATTCCTTTTATTTCCTTTTCTTGTTTGATTGCTGTGGCTAGGACTTCCAATACTATGTAGAATAAAAGTGATGAGAGTGGGCATCCTTGACTTAGATTCCTGATCTTAGAGAAAAAAACACTAATTTGAAAATATACATGCACCCCAATATTCATAGCAGCATTATTTACAATTGCCAAGATATGGAAGCAACCTAAGTGTCCATCAACAGATGAATGGATGAAGACGATGTGGTATATATATATATATATATATATATATATATATATATATATACAATTGAATACTACTCAGCCATAAAAAAAGAATGAAAGTTTGCCATTTGCAACAACATGGATGGACATGGAAGGTATTATGCTAAGTGAAATAAGTCATAGAAGGACAAATACTTTATGATATCACTTATAAGTGGAATCTAAAAAATACAACAAACTAGTTAATATAACAAAAAATAAACAGACTCACAGATATAGAGAACAAACTAGGAGTTACCAGTGGGGAAAGGGAAGGGTGAGGGGCAATATAGGGGTAGGGGATTAAAAGGTGCAAACTATTAGGTATAAAATAAGCTACAAGAATATATTGTACAACACAGGGAATATAGCCAATATTTGATAATTAACTGTAAATGGAGCATAACCTTTAAATATTGTGAATCACTATATTGTACTCCTGTAATGTATATAATATTGTACATCAACTATACTTCAATTAAAAAAAAGTAAATAATGGTGGAATACAAAGCAATTGTATACTGCCTATGAGTCTCTATGCACTGAAGAGCTGAAGGTGTTTTGAGATTGTGTAGAGAGGAATTAGTGCAAACTTCTATTTCATCATAGCATCTAATATTTGTAAAATATAACTTCTGGAAACATTATATATTTATTGACTTATAAATATATTGACGTTATATGTTTACTGACATAAGGATTTTTATCTCATGATTTAAAATATGCTAACAAATATTTATTCTTGAAGCCCCTTTTTATCATGAAACTTAAAGAATTTCATTTGGATTAAGTTTTTAATGCCAAAGCTACTATGATCTTAAAAGGGCAAATTCTAAATGCAATCTAAGATTGAATATCAGCACACTGGAAACTAGTCCTAGAGAAATATTAAATACCATAAGCCATCAAATCCAGATTCTATAACATACCTATCCATTTAAACATTTAAAATATATTAGTCCATATTTAATAAATTATTAAAACATATGCTAGAATGCCAGACAGACTCCTGTTAGTTTGTTTTTAAGGTAACAGATCACTTAGGCAGAGAAGTAAAAATTCCAAATCCTGCAGTACTCTTCTGAGATAACAAACTAGAAGTGGTGTAACTTAAAGTGAAAGAAGTATGTTCTCACTACCTCTAATAGAACATAAAGATTAGCATAAGCAGAGGCAAAGTCTGGGATTCAGCTAGCAGTTTTAATCCCCATTATTGAGTAGAGATGAAAAAATAATATATAGATTTTTGACTTTCGGAGTCTATTTAGTTATCAAACTTCTTACTGCAACAGGAATTATTGCATTATTTTTACTAATGATTTTACATATTCCATTAGGTATTTTGATGCTTCCATTTGCCATTGATTCTAATATTTTCATTCATATCCAAAATAAATAAACCAAATACTATTCATGTGTTTGTGAATAGTCCCTTTTCAGGTTACACATTTTATTTCTCTTTCCACTTTCCTTTATTATATATCTGATTCTTCTTAAAGGATTCTTTTCTTCGAATTTTCATGTTTTCTTCCATGGTTAGGAATCCTGGTTACTATTATGCTTCTGTTTTCTCTTTCCTTTATTTATTTTGCCCCAGAGGATGTAGAATAATTTATATGGTTGGTAAATTGGAAAAGAAACTTCAAGGCAGGCATGGTTCAGTCTTTTCCTTCTTTTTCTTGGGAAGCAAGAGTTTCCTTCTACTCCACCTCTGGTGGCTTTCTGCCCTCATCCATAGTTACCTTTGACTAAGTCAGTACGTTTGCCTATTAGAGATGCTATACCAAGGTGGAGGGAGGTTTGGGATGGTTCACTGAGTAAGAAAGGAATTCTATATTACTAATATTGTTTTTTATTAAGATTTTTTTTAATGTGGACCATTTTTAAAGTCTTTATTGAGTTTGTTACAATATTGCTTCTTTTTTTTTTTTTTTTTTTTTTAATGTTTTGGTGGGTTTTTCTTTTGGCCGTGAGGCATGTAGGATCTTAGCTCCCTGACCAGGGATCAAACTCACACCTCTTGCATTGGAATGCGAACTCTTAACCACTGGACCTCCAGGGAAGTCCCACTAATATTGTTTTGGATTGCTGATGAATGGTATGATAAAAATCAAACCAAAGTTTAGTCAGTTGTATTTTTGTTTTTAAGATCTCTACAGACATTTCACCCCCTCATTTCCTCCTCTTGAGTTGGGCCACTCCCTCTGCCTTCATGCACTTCCATTTGCAGTCCTATCTGCTGGCCTTTGTCAGTAATAGCAATATTAGCAATTTAGCTTTCACCTTAAATGCCTTACTCCTATTTCTCATTTTGCTCAGAATCTAGTAAGACAAATGGATGCTGCTAATTAGGCTCCCTCAAAAACTAACCCTGCTCTCAACCCACAACTAGCTTTCCTTCAGATGTGTCATTCATATTTAGAAAAAACATTGCTCAAACATATACACTTCCTTTCTCCCCAAGGTGGTTGTCGTTAAACATTGACTTAGGAAACAACACTGTGAGTGTGGAACTGAGTTTTCTTTGGAGAACATTAGGCATCTTATGTTGATATCATGTAACTAATAAAGTTATTATCCATAAACTGCATATAAAGTTTATAAGTCAAATGGCAAAAGGACTTTTCAATAAATAGCAAAAATTTTTAAATAATTAAGAGTGTATCAGAATCATAATGCTTGAACCTATCAGAACAATGAGCTTTTTGCTGTATGAGAGAAATCTTGGCTAGAAATTTATAGGCTGCATATAGGTTTCCATGAATTCATGGAGGAAAAATTAATTTTCAGTGTTTTCTAAAATAAGAAGTCCTTTAAAGAATAAATGTTCCATCTATTGTTTTGGCCCTTTTATATTTTTCAGGGTAAACTAATAGAACCACTGGTATTGTAAAAAAAGGTACACAGTATATAGATTTACAAATTAGAATGATATAAGGATGAAAATAAAGAGTGTTACCTTCTTAGTATAAACACCTCTATTTAGTATATATGACAGCCATGGGAGACTATTTTATGTAAGAAATTATTTCTAAAATTTTTAATAGATGGAAATGATGCTTTTTAATGGCAAGTGATTGATCTCTGCTATCCAGGTATCATATAAACGTAAACTATTCAGGTAATGATATACTTAATAATAGTATTTATTTGTAATGATATACTTAATATTATTATTATTTAACTTTTATTGAAACTATACTTCATTTTAGACACTTTCCTAGGAGCTTATATTAAAGTTTTTCAAATTGAAAATTAATTTCTTTACTCAGAACAATTTGTTCAGTGCTCTCTTATTACATTTTTATGTCACCTTATGTGTCTTTTTTTCATCATACTGTAACTTCCACCAGTACATGTATAATTTATAAATCACGGTTGTATCCATTGTAGCTTGACATAATAAACAATCAACTAGTATTTTTGCATTTTAACTAAGCTCTTGACTTCTAACACTCTTCATTGGAAATAAGGTCAGGAGGAAGTTGGATGATCTATTTCGTTTTCTGAAAAGAAGATCTAGGAATTTACTTGGAGAAATGCCTAAGTATGAAACCAATATAGAAAGAGAGCTAGATATGAATTAATGGCCACATAATTATTGCAGTTGCCTCTTCTACCACATTTTTAGTCTCTCTCAAACCACAAGGCAGATTTATTATAAAATCTGGTTGTTTGGTAGCTACTGCAACTTGACAGCTAAATACATTATGTGGACCAGAGTATCACCTAATATAAGGTAAATCAATAAAGTTCAAATAAAGTCATTGACAATGCTGATCCATCTAACAATTATATGGCATTGCACTACACTTCCCTGACAGGTTTATGCTTTTAGATCCCATTAAAGCATGGGAAATAACTCTAAAAATACTTCCAAATAAACTGCAAAATAGAGTATGCCAGCTATATTGAGCACTTTTTTTTTTAAAGAGCATCAGTTTAATAGTCCACTTTCCACTTTTGACTGTGAGAATATAACATTATATGGATGACCCCTCAAACATGTAAGAGTGTTGCAGGTTTTTGAATGTCATGTATTTCCAGTGGTATAACTCTTATCTTATTTTAGTACTTAATTTTCCTGCCTTAAAAATCTAGAAAAAAAACCCCATTCACACTCTCTATACAGAAAGCGTTGAATAAAAATACACCTTCCAGGCATGTGCTCGGGTTTTCTTTAGAAACAAGAGTGAGGAGATATCTTTACTTAGTTAATAGTATATACTGATGCATTCTGTACAGGTGAAACTGAGTAAATAAAAATGAGTTTACAAGTATAAAAAAGGTACATTTAATATTCAAATATAATCTTTTGTTGGTTAATGTTCAGAGATTTTTTTCTTTTTGATGATTCTAATATTTTACAAATGTCTCTGAGTGGCACTAAAATAAAAAAGCCAAATATTTTGGTTGTGTCTTGCCAACAGAGTACTTGGGGAGGCATCCAATCTTTCCTTCGAAGTTCTTAATCCAATCCCTGGTGGGTTGTCAGATGTCTCATATCAATAGGTGGCATAACCTTGTAACTTGAATGTGTCATGACGCCAAATCCTAAGCCTGTATAATTCTGTGTTGATTTTATTATTTTTAGATGCACTATGTATCTCTTCCAGTAACACAAATCATGCTCCTACAGGTGCCAGGTTTTGAGAATTTGCAACCTGAAGAACTAGACCTGTCATAACAATTCCTTAAATAAAGAAGATACCTTACACTCCATTTCCCCAAATATGCCGGAATATCACAGGCTTAGGGTCACAGCTGGCTGCTGCTGCATATCTGACTTGGTTAGATTAGAGGTATGGAGCTGGTGCTGCTGTGCTGCCTCACTCCAGGTGTGAAAAGAAAAAAAAATCACCTGGTTTCCATCAAAGCACCTTTGAATATTGTTCCTCCTGAGAAGGCTGCTAGCTACTGCCTTTCATGCTTACACTTTTTATACTGAACCACACTCAAAAGCCTTTAAAATTCATTGATGATCCAATGTGCTGCTCAGTCACAGTACTTTCTGTAGCAGGCATCCCAGCTTGAGACTAAGTTATATTCACCCTAAGATTTATTTGAGGGAACAAGGTGCCTCATGAGAAAGAACTGGCACTAAGGATATTGTGATACATAGTTTTGTTTCAAGGATGGTGAGTCAGGATCAGAGAAAAGGGGTCGTAGCTCTCTTTTAGTTAATCCCTCAACCCAGCTGCCAAAGACATATACCTCAGACCTTAGGCAAGACCGTGGGAAGTGAAAGATGAGTTTCAAATAAAAAATTTCCTTTGTTCTCCAGTATTATCTACTCAAGAAATTGAACACATACACTTCAGGTATGTTATTGCCAGCACCTTCTACAACATTGGGGAAAAACTCACTGATTTCAACAATAACACAAGACAAACATTAAGACCCTCAATACTGGGCATTGGCAGCTCCATTACAATAACTAGCGGAAACAACCCTTCAGCAGAAGCCTGGGATTGGAGCTTTGGCAACCATCACAGGCAGCAGGAGGGTCCCCTTTGATGGAGTCCAATAATAAAGCCCTGTCACCCTTGGTAGGCTCCATCAGATTAGTGACACCTTTGGCTCCTACTTTTGTCATTAAGAGTAACAAGCGACATCAGTATCACAGAGGCCTGAAGTTAGAGGGGTACAGTCTCAGAGAATTGGTTCATGAAACATATTTGCAACACACCCTGGGAGCTTTAGAAAATGACTGGCAGGAAGCTGAAGACATCTTATTTTTTGTAGTATGTAGAGAAGAAATACAATGTATGGTTTTAATTACTGTGATGCTATTCTCTCTTCTGCCAGAGAGTCTGGGATATATGAACAATATTCATGTGGTTATTTAAAATAATTAAGGCAAAAGCTAAATTGGATTTAGAACTATTGACCCAGTAGGACTATGAATTGAATTTAGAGTACAGGATTGGGACGTAGCCTTATATAGAAAAAATTGACACCCTCAGAGTTTTCCTCTATAAGCATTCCTTAGATAAGAGTAAATGTATTGAGTAGCTGCTTGGGGCCAAGCATGGGAACAAAAAGGAAAAAAGCAAAGCCCCTACTCTCAGGAAGTTTGTATTCTAATGGAAGAAAGACATCAAAGAGATAAGCAACTTGATAAGTAAATTAAAAATCATATCCTGATAAATATTATGAAGAATAATAAGAGTGAGTTGCCAGAAAACGACATATAATGCTATTTTAGGTATGGGGGTAAGGGAAAGTCTCTCTGAGCAAGTGATCACAGTAGGTTCTTGTGTGATTTAATATTTCTTGCTCTTCAAAAAGACTATAATTTTCCTGTAATTATTTTATTTGTCTCTTCCTAATTTCCAAGGCATATCATATTTTGAAAATTGAGTGCTGTTTCACAATGGAACACATAAAAGTATCGATTCATTTTCCTCTTGAATGCATGTGGTTGTTCCTCTTAGGTCTTTAGATAGATGGGGTTTTATTCTACTTAGAAACACAGGTCTGCATTCTTCATAACTGTACTTATGTATTGTCTCCTATCCTATTTTATAATTTCTTTCTTTGTTTACAACTGTCTATTCACATCTATATAGATATATATTGTTTTCTGTTGATACACTTATAATCTATGTAAGTTGATATAGAAACAAAGATATACTGTTTTAGATACAGATAAAGAGATAGACACAAACATAGATAGAGATCAACTGCTATAATTTTCTATTAAGGTCTTTGGCCTCCAATGTGGTCTGACACCATGACAATATGTCTTATGCTTGGACAAGTCCCAAAATGTAGTTGAACAGACACTAACTCTTAGGAGGTGTGTGGATCATACTGTCATTTCAAAAGTCCAGAGCAAATGCAGCTGGTGTTTATTCTGAAGCCAGGGTCAAAAAAGAGTGAGTATGCTTTACCAAGAGTAGTATTTCCTTTCTAATGGGTGTCTATAGACACAGATTTTGAAGTTTCTCTAAGACAGCATAATTCTTTATTTTAAAATTTGTCTTTACTACAATAGAATCGAATGTTATTTACTTAATTTTCCATACTTTAAACAAAAATATTTTAAGTGGACAGGGCTCAGAGCTATTTGTATACATGTTAAAGAAGCAAAACAAATGGGGGACATTTCCCCAGTTCTCTGGAGGCTTAATATCCACTTGTGGATACAAGACATACAGCAAGGAAAATAAGGAAAATTGGAAGAAATAAATGGAAATCCAAGAGCCATGTTGACAACATAGAATGAGATTATGGAGCAAGTGTTAAGTGAGTGTTACTGGTATAGACTGTGCCTACGATGACCACAGGTGTAGTTAAGAAAACTTTTGTGAAGACGTGAGAACTTGAGCTAAAATCTTAGGGGAGTTTATTTTGGGAGAAATGGAAAATCTTTGATGGGTGTTGATTGGTGGAAGTGGGACAATAGGAATGTTTTAGGAAGTAATATTATGTTATAGAATGGAGAATAGATTAGAAGAGGAAGAGATGATCAGATAAACATTATACTTAAACATTATATTGACATTGAAATTAGTTTGGCAAGAAGGTATATATTTAGGCTTTACTAGGCAGAAATTGGTATTTATAATAATGCACTCATTTGCTAAGAACACCATGGTATTTGTGCAATACTTTTGGATTCTTAGTTGCATAAATTAATTTCTTTCAAAAATGAGAGTGCTTTGGAAATTAGATATATGGTACCAATGGGGAATAAAAGCAAATGTACAGATGAGGGCCACAGGGAGGGAAAATAGTTAGATAATGGAGTGAGGACAAGGTTGGCAATCTTAGCAAAAATGAAACAACAGATGGCGTATAATTTTTGTGAGTCCTCACACAGATGGTTCACCAGATGGATTCTGCTGGGTTCACACAGCTTATGTGTGTTTTTCAGCTGCTTATCATGATAGGCAAGGCCACTTCTGGGCAGGCAAAATCTCTGCTTGGTTCAGGTTATTGAAATATAACACTGAAATAAATTGGTAGTTGGTGGAATAATATAAAGTGTTTTTATTAGCTGCCATTTCTAATTAGACAGAGACCTACAGATAATGTTATTTTAAAGTCACTGGAATTCAGAAAAAACTCATAGGTCATGGCTTACAAAATGTAATTCAGGGATTTTATGAAGGTTAGAAGATTTGCAGTCTTTGATTTGAATTTCAACTATTAATTGACTCTCATCTTTTGGAACTTAATTTTTAAAAATAACTTCCACTTAAATAACACAACAAAATTAGGATTTAATAAGGTTATAACAGAAGAATGATTTAAAGAAATCAAAAAAATATCTCTATATAAATTAAACCCAGTCTGTAATTGGCACCAGTATAATATATCACATTTTGGTTGATATCTATACTAGTAAATATCTATTAAGTGAATATCTAGTGAGTATTATCTAGTAAATATTTGGTAAATAGTAAGTATTATCTTAGTAAATGGTGAAAGTCATTATCTTTAACAAACTGCTATCCTGTGTGTATGTGCATGCTAATTTTGAAATGAAGATTCAGTAGCATTCAGAACCATTTTCTTTCTTAGAAGGAACGTTCCTTAGATAAAATGGAGAATCAAATATAAAACATTCAAACATTACGTTTTCAACTAATTGTCTTTCATTAAAATATAGTTATGTAGATTTACGGCACAAAAAAGGGCTCTATTTTATTTGGGGGCTGCCCTTTTCACTGTTATAAGATGAGATCTTAATTCGTGTCATTTTAAATTCTAGCAGGAGGATTTTTTCTTATTGCAGCTATTGTTAGGCATCCATTTGTAATGTAAAAGGAATCTGATCTGTCTGGAGACACCAAAAGCTCCAATATGTTTCAGATATACATTCTTATGCTGTGAATGAGCAATCACTATTTATGTTTCTGAGAAACACCATATTGGTCATCTTAACCAGTGTTTTCATTACTTTGATACAGCCTAAATCATAAATCCATCTGCCATTTCAACAAATTTTTGGTGGCTGAAGTTCTCATTCTCAAATAAATGTACAAATATTTTGTTAACTAAAAAAGTATCATTAACGTCATTATTACAAGGTTTTCAACTTTATTTCTTGGAAATACTATGCCTTAGTGGAAAAATTGTATGTGTATTATATATATATGTATATATTATATAAATATAATATTTATATTTATGTATTCTTTGTGAAATATTGGTTGTCTGGAAAATCTGCCAGTATTTACCATGCTCTCTTGTGTTTACATATACAGTTCTCATTCTAGACTGCAATCTCTTTCAAGAAAAAAAAGAACAGTGTCTATTTTGTTCTGCACTTCTCTATGACTTCTTACACAATCTTAATCTGTATACTGCTTGTTGCCAAAGAAATTTTCTTATAAATATAATTCTTATTTTTTTGAATCCCGCACTCGAAACTTCACTAGTATGTAAATAACTAAAGGATACACCCCCTTAGTGTATCCTACAAGTTTCCCCATAATTTAGCTCCTGCCTGAGCTCTGGATTTATCTCTTGCTTCCTCCCAGGCTGTTTCTTGCCTCAGAGCCTTTGATCATGTTGATCCCAAGGCCTGCAATGTTCTTTCATCAGCTCATATTCTTCTTTCTCCCCATGCTATTATTACCTCCTGACTGTCAGTTTAAAAATACAGCTCTTGTCATTTTCTATGTAAAATATATCCTGTCTCCATTCACCCAGGGGGAAATGACAACTGTAGGATCTGCATTTTTGCCCTTACCATATCAGAGTCAAACTTCTGTCACCCCACTTTTCACACCTGGTTTTGCATTGTTGTTATCATCTCAATCTTTACGTCTATTTCTATCTCTAATTTTATCTCTACCTCTACCTTTACCTTTATCCTTACACACACACAAACACACATATATATATACCTACACCTTTATCTACATACGAATATCTATATCATTTATATCTATATCTACATTTGTCTATAGCATCCATATGTAATCTATAATGAGTATGTTAGAATGTTATTTAAAAATGAGGACAAAGTTTTACTATGGCAGAAACTAAGAATGTATTTGTCTCGCAACAAGTATTTATAGACATTCCTAGTTGAATGAGTGAATAAATGAATACGAGCACTATCATTTCAATGAAAAAAATAACAGAAGGGACATACAGGAAGATACCAATTCAGTAGTACGTAATGAAGAAGAACACGGGTACTGGGGTCAGGACATCTTGTCAGTTCTAACTTCAAAATATATCCAAAATCCCACCACCTTTCACCATTCACCACCACAGCTATGACCTTAGTCTGAGCTATCATCCTCCCTTGCCTTGATTCTTGTAAGAACATCCAAACTGGTTCTCCCTGCTTCTACCCTTGACCCCTACATTGTATTTTAACAGAGTAGCCAGAAAAAAATAATTTAAAAATGTAAATCAGATAATTTTACTCATTCGTCCTAACCTCCCAGAACCTTTGTCTAGAGTGAAAGCTGAAATCTTTACTATGGCTCACAAGGCCCTTTATGACCTGCCATCATATTGTCCAGCTCTCTCTCTCTTACTGACTTTTCTACAACCACACTGATATCCTTGTTGCTTATGGATCTTGCTGGGTACGGTTTACACCCAGAGATTTTAATCCAAGGATTCCTTTGTCTAAGAATGCTCTCTCTTTGGTATCTACTTGGCAAACACCATACCTCTTTCAAATCTTTGCTCAGACATCAGCTCTTTCAATGAACCCTATTCTGATCAACTTTTTTTTTTTTTTGCGGTACGCGGGCCTCTCACTGTTGTGGCCTCTCCCGTTGCAGAGCACAGGCTCCGGACACGCAGGCTCAGCGGCCATGGATCACGGGCCCAGCCGCTCCGCGGCATGTGGGATCTTCCCACACTGGGGAACGAACCCGTGCCCCCTGCATCGGCAGGCGGACTCTCAACCACTGTGCCACCAGGGAAGCCCTATGCCTTGGTTTTGATTTATGTTGGTGACTGAGTGATGACACGGAGAGGTCAATGCCATTTAAAGATGATTTTTATTACTTATAGTTCCTGAGAGGAGGGGTCATGCTACACTATGCAGGCCATAGGGGAAGCACCAGGTTCAGTTAGGAGACAGAAAGAGGAGTGAAAGGAAAACATGGCTCAGATTCTTCATTGTATTTGCTGCAGGAAGCAGCATAGTGTTGGCTAATTTGAATAAGGCCAGCAGGCTCTGGGATATAGGAATGGTCTCTAAATTGTCTGGAACCTGCCCTGTTTTAGAGCAGGGAAAATATTGGCTTGGTGTGTGTGAGTTAGATAAAGGAAGTAGTTGGGGGTATGGACTCAGGTTTGGTGAGAGGGTTTGTAATATGATTTTTACTTGCCCATGAAAGCTGGATTGCAGGGGAGATGTAAAGAACATTGGTTGTTAGTTTGGCCTTGTGATTAATGGATGTGATTAATAGATTAATAGACAAATATAGAATCTACACACACACATACACACACGCACACACACACGCACAAAGAAAAAAAACCACACGAAACAAACATGTATTATCTTCTAGCACAAGGGCTGGGAAACTAAAGCCTATGGGACAGACCCAGCTCTTCACTTGTTTTGCAAATTAGGTTTTACTGGAACACAGCCATGCTCATCTATTTACATATTATCTATAGCTACTTTCACTCCACAATGGTAGAGTTCAGTAGTTACAACAGAGACCTTATTCCCAGCAAACTCTGAAATATTTACTATCTGGCTTTTTAGGAAAAGTTTGCCAACACCTGTTCTAGCCTACTGCCTAACTTCTTTAATGTTTATTGTTTGTAGTCTGATTTTCCCCAATAGAAAGTAAGCTGCAAAATGAGAGAGAGATTTCTTTGTTGTACTCATTAATATATTTCAGGAATTCACATTGGTGCTTAGCATATAATAGGGATGGAATCAATATTTATTGAATGAATGAATGAGTTCAAATTTGTATTCCTAACTCATATCCTTCATTTAGTAGTTATGTGAAACGAAAAAGTTCCCTGAGTTTTTCAACTCTCAATTTTGTCCTATAATAGAGTCCACCACACAGAGTTTGAGGATTAGATAATTAAATGCATAAAAATGTTTAATGTATGCCTGAATATAGTAAGCATTTAATAAATGTTAGATAATTCATAGGTGGAGAACATAGTGCTTTTCACTTAACTATCTAGTGTTAGAAAAATTCAGCTTACTAAGGGTCAATCCATGTATATACACTATAGATTTGTTTGGAAAACAGTTTATGGGCTCTATCTAAACCAGGAATAATAATATTTACTTTCTGTCCCACAGGGTATTGGAAGGACAGATTAAATTATATTTATAACAGTATTGAAAACTGAACAATGAAAGATGCAATATTAACTTAGATGCTTTTTATTCTTCTAACTTCAAATAAAAGCAATCAATCAATAAAATAATAGAACATTTTCTTTGTGTTTTGCTTTTCACATACATGGTGTTATAGATACAAGAATAATTGAATTTGACATATTTGTTGAAGTATTTGAGCCATGTATCAATTTACCATGATATTTGAATTAAAAAAACCTCCTCAGTTATAAATGTTAGGGTCTTATTTATATTTCAAGGGAGTCTGAATCTCTTTTAGCAGAAACATCATAGATCTTCCGTACGTAAAATCTTACCTTAGCAGCATTGGGAAAAGCTTGTTTTCCCCACAATACCAGCATAAGTCTTGGTAAGCTACAAATTGCTTATGTGGTCTTTGTGTTCTGATTAGTACAGCTCCTTTCTCTTATTCATTTCCCAATCCTTGTCATTAAGTTCTCAATCACTTTCACTTTAGCCGTTCCTCTGATAACAGTATTTGTCAAGGTCACTGATTACATTTTGGACCCCGTTTTGGATGATACTTCTCAATCTATGCCTTACTTCATCTCTCACAAGCATTTAAAATAGATAACCATCTCCATCTTTGCCTTTTTCTTTGAAATCACATCCTTTTTGTTTTAGTCCTATTCATTTGGCCACTGGTTCTCAGTCTCCTTAAGTGCTCTCTTTTCTCTGCTGCCCTCACAAGGTTCTGGTTTACACCTTCTTCCTTCTTGTTCTAAACCCTCTACTTTTTATTTATTCCTGTGGCTTTAGTCACCATCAATGTTCTTCCAAAATCTGTTGCTCCTTTTGAGACTTGTTTCCTGGGCTCCAAGCACTTATTTCAATATTTATGTAGAAATAGATGAGCATTTCCACTTGAAATTCAACATTTCTAAACTGAGACTATCTTCCCACTCAAGGCAGTCCCTATTCCTATATTTTTATCTCAGTAAATGACACCAGCCCACTTGGATGACATCGTAAACAACTCTCTCTCACTCTATAACTACTTAGAATGAGTCATAAAGTACTGCTGAGTCATTTTATGTGGATTCTTCTTAAAGCCATCTACTTCTCTCCCTCTTCATCAGTATGATTCCAGGCCACAACTGTCATCATTTCTCCTCTAGATTATTAAGATTCCTCTTTGTTATCACAACATCCAGGCTTGGTCTCTTCCATGTACAGAAATGTAGGATAATTTGGGAGAGATATTAGATGAATATTATAATAATTCACCTTTGTAATTTCCTTGTTCTCTTTGTCTACAAATCCCCTTATTACTTTAATATCAATTCAGGTTAGGTTTTTATTTATATGCAGTTTATATGTAGTTAATTTGCCTTTAGATTTAGATTATATTTCAAGTTAGATATACACATTGGTTTAGATTAGATTTGGATTTAATACAGATTTTCTTAACAACCACTACCCAGAAGATTGAAAATCTTTTCAAATATTTATTTGCCATCCAGGTGCCCACTTGTGTTCATATTTTTTCTCCAAATATCCATTGCAGAAGTTCTCAAACTTCTCAAACCCTCCAAGCTTCTCATGAACACTTTATGCTTTTAAAATTTGAGAACTCTGAGCACTTTTGTTTATGTGAATTCTATATACCAATTAGATATTAAAAAGGAAATAGTTAAAATATTTATTTATTTATTTATTTTGCGGTACGCGGGCCTGTCACTGTTGTGGCCTTTCCCGCTGCGGAGGACAGGCTCCGGATGCGCAGGTTCAGCGGCCATGGCTCACGGGCCTAGCCGCTCCGCGGCATGTGGGATCTTCCCGGATCGGGACACGAACCCGTGTCCCCTGCATCGGCAGGCAGACTCGCAGCCACTGCGCCACCAGGGAAGCCCTAAAATATTTATTGACATTACAAAAGTAAACATTTTCATGAAAGATAACTATTTGTTTGAAACAAAAATGTGTGAGAAGAGCAGTGTTGATTTATATTTTTGCAAATCTCTTTAAAGTCTGGTTTAATAGGATACAGCTTGTGCTAGAGTGATTTA
Organism: Monodon monoceros; assembly: GCF_005190385.1. NCBI lineage: Eukaryota > Metazoa > Chordata > Mammalia > Artiodactyla > Monodontidae > Monodon > Monodon monoceros. The sequence continues at coordinate 59,547,270 of NW_021703777.1, read as the reverse complement.
TAATAAGAAATATACATTTGGTCTTTGTCCTCTTTTTTCGCACAGAGCTTCTGAAACCCCTAAGTATTAAGAGTGATAAAGGTGTCTTTTGTTGTGTTAATGAGGTGAATTTTGGAAAGCACCTAAGTGTGGGAACTTGTTGCCAGTTGAGTCAACCAGGTGATTAGAGGGTTGTAACTTTCAGTCCTACCCACCACCACCCCACTTTAGGTGAAGGGACAGGGGCTGGAGATTGAGTTTAATTACCAATGGTCAGTGAGTTAATCAATCATGTCTATGTAATAAAGCTCCATAAAACCCCAGAAGGATGGGATTTGGAGAGCTCCCAAGTTAGTGAACACGTAGAGGTCCTAGGAGAGTGGAACACCTGAAGAGGGCATATGGAACCTTTGTGCCCTCTCCCCATACCTTTCTCTATGCATCTCTTTCATTCAGCTGTTCTTAAGCTATATATCCTTTTATCTAGTAAGTAAAATGATTCTCTGAGCTCTTTGAGATACCCTAGCAAATTCACTGAACCCAAGGAGAAGGTTGTGTGGGAACCTCTGATTTATAGCCAGTTGGTCAGAAGCACAGGTAACAACCTGGACTTGCAACTGGCGTCTGAAGTTCAGTCAAGGAAGGGGTGGTGAGAAATTCCAATCTATAAGAGGTGGGTCAGAAACACAGGTGATAACCTGGGCTTGCAACTGGCAAATCTAAAGTGGTGGTGGGGAATTGGGGCAGACATAGAACAGACACATTAACCTGTGGGATCTGACACTATCTCTGGGTAGATAGTGCCAGAATTTAATTTAATTCTTTGCTGGTGTTCGAGAATTGCTTGGTTGTATGTGTGGGCACCCCCACCTCACACACTTTGGAACTGGTCTCAGAATAACAAAATGCAGCTGGATTCTCATGTTTACTCTGCATTCAGTCCTTTGCCATATACTGTTTTGGTTGAAGTGTTCATGAACAAAATCTGCCCCCACTCACACAGACTTACAGTTATAAAATAAATGCAAAGTATTTTAATTACTTTTCATATAATTGTGGATGGATATTTCTTTTATATTACACCAAAACTTGACTATAGGCAGTTTCTTAAAGGTTACTTGCAATATAGAATATAAAATCATATCAGTGAATTTTTGTACTTAGATTCAATAGACTCCATTGGTCCATTTTGTACTTGGAATTGATCTTTAACCCACACATGGCTTTTTAAAAAATCATATCGGGTATCTACCATTTGGAAAATACTGGCTTACTGAAATATTCATATCTCCTAAATATGGACAAATTTCATTATACAACATCAAATAATCAGATCTGTTAGTATGACAACCAATCTTACCAAGAACATTTTTAAATACTGAAAAGTTTTTAAGTATATAATGACAGATAGAGGTTTTCCAGCACAGTCTTTCTTTGGTACCCTTAGTATCCATTGCAGGATTGGTTCCAGGACCACCCCCCGCCACCGACCCAACCTCATCCTGCAGATACAAAACTCTGTGTATGCTCATGTCTCTTATATAAAATGGTCTCGTACAGTGGGCCCTCCATATCCATGGATTCTTCCATGGTAGATTCAACCAATTCCAGGTCTAAATCAACGGGGAATCCATGGATATAGAGGGCAAACTGCATTAGAACTTTTTATTAAAAACTCATATTTTTAATGAACAATAATACTTTTGGCCACTTTCTTTGTAGGAGCATGTTTCCTTTATGCATTTTCAAGAAATTGTCTTCCAGCTACCCAACTGTGAAAAAATATTGTTTGTATGTCAGTCCGTTTTACCATTTAAAATGTTGTTGGATGAAAAAGCCAGTTTGGTTCACAATTGAAACATTTACACAAGTGCTTTGCTGGAAGATAATCATTGTACTTTTGTAGGCAGCAGAAAATCTTTTTGATCTTATAATTTTTTCGTACAGACTATTTTATAAAGTTATATATTCAGGAATTGAGATTTAATTTTAAAAATGTTTTCAAGGAATTCCCTGGTGGTATAGTGGTTAGGACGTGGCGCTTTCACTGCTGTGGGTCCAGGTTTGACCTCTGGGTAGAGAACTAAGATCCCGCTAGCCACACAGTATGGCCAAAAAAATTTTTTTTCAAGAACATCCTGAAAAGAAAGTTATTTTATTTACTGTGAGTGTTTGGCAATGTCAACTACAATAAACACTCATGTTATGGGGAGCCACTGCACTAAGGCATCAACAGTTTTACCCATCATTGCTTTGTCACCATCAGTGCAAACATCACACAGTGAAAAGTAAAATGAGTTTTAGTATTATTGTGAAAATGATTTAGACCTTGTGGATAACACTTTGCAAACTACTGGACTATCCTTTTCTTGTAAGTAACTATTGATGTTTGGAATATTAAATTTTTATGAATTAATTTTTATGTCCATTGATGAATAGATAAAGAGGATATGGTATACATATACAATGGAATGTTACTCAGCCATAAAAAAGAATGAAATAATGCCATTTGAAGCAAGTTGGATAGACCTAAACATTATCATACTAAGTAAGTCAGGCAAAGGCAAATATCCTATGATATAACTTATATGAGGAATCTTGAAAAAATGATACAAATGAACTTATCTACAAAACAGAAATAGACTCACAGACATAGAAAACAAAGTTATGGTTACCAAAGGGGAAAGCAGGGGGAGGGCTAAATTTGGAAGTTGGGATTAACAGATATAGACTACTACATATAAAATAGAAAAACAAGGACCTACTGTGTAGCACAGGGAACTATATTCAATATCTTCTAATAACCTATAATAGAAAAGAATCTGAAGAATAATATATATATGTATAACTGAATCACTTTGCTATATACCTGAAACACTGTAAATTAACTATATTTCAATTTAAAAAATATATGAATTAGGGCTTCCCTGGTGGCGCAGTGGTTGGGAGTCCGCCTGCCGATGAAGGGGACACGGGTTTGTGCCCTGGTCTGGGAAAATCCCACATGCCGCGGACTGGCTGGGCCCGTGAGCCATGGCCACTGAGCCTGCGCGTCCGGAGCCTGTGCTCCTCAACGGGAGAGGCCACAACAGTGAGAGACCCGCGTACCAAAAAAAAAAAAAAAAACACAAATATATATATATGTATATATGAATTAAAAAATATTTATTCAGAAAATTTAAGCATCAACAAAAAAATAATGAAAATGGATGAAGAGATAAATAGAAGGACATCAGGAAATATTTCCCAAAACCACCTATACTACCTCCAATATTTGTATTTACGTACGCTTATATTTCTCTTTCTTTAAGAAACCTTAATAGGTGATGTGTTTTTCTTCTTTTTATTCCTATAGAACCTCAGTCTTTCGATTTGTTATAATAGTGCATTAGGAATAGAAGCTACTTAAAAAAGAATGCTGAATATTTTTAAAGTTGCAGACCAAGGATATATCCAGTTATAATCAAGGACTGAAAAAACAGATTCAGTATATTCATTACATATTCTGACCTGTTCCCGGGGAGGAGGGAAGGGAGGCAGTGGGCGTGAGTAAAACTTTAACACATTGTTGAGAAACTGAAGGAAAAGAATGCTAAATAGAATGGGAAAAATTACTTTTTAAGAACAATAAAGCAGCTTTACACATATAAATCTAAATCAAAGTAACAAAAACAAAAATGGATTTAGAAAAATAATAACACAGAAATCAAACAGTATGGTAATTATAGTAATATTCACATCAAGATAATTTGTATATGCAATTGTGTTTTTGGTATTTATTCTATTGCCTTGATCATTCATTTCTTTAAAATCATTCTTGATGTTGAAACTGGTAGGATGGAAATGACCTTTTATAAACAAAGGAAAAGATCTCAGATGAGTTTTTTCTGAAGCTGAAAGAGACAATAATAAGAAGCATTCTTATATTTCTTAGGTTACTGACCAAAATTGAGGCATATGGTGCTTGTGTATGGACTCTATTTATGATATAGAGTTATTTTTAAAAGGTCAGAAAATGCGTGTTTCTTAGCCATTTAATATTTTCTGTCCCTCTGTCTCCATAATAGAAAATCTAAAAATGTATGACAAAATTAGCAGTGAAAAAGTATTTTGTGGATCTAATTTTAAAAGAAAAAATGGCTAAAACTCAATCAGTGACAAGCTTGTAGTGATAATCACATTTGCAAAAACCTCAAAGTGCTGCATATCAGAATTATTTTGCCCTTTAACAACTGATTGCACAGAACCTAGCTTACAGATTTACTTAACTCACAATATTTTCATATTTATTGTTACATAGTCAGAACACTGGCTTTCTAGACAGAATATATTTTTTCAAATGGAAGTGATTTGGTGGCCTACAATTACAAACCTGCCTTAACAGATTCCACCTTTATAGTAGAGTGCTTCAGAACCATATCTTACTCTTCTGACTGGTTTCAGAAAAGGGGTAACTTCAGATTATTTAGAATTCTAATCTTCAAATTATGCTTTTTTTTTTGGTCAAGATTTGCCATCTCCATTTGCTTTATATCAATTTAGTGGACAAGTACTCATCTAGGACGGCCAACTGTCCTGTTTTGTCTGGGACTGTGGAGATTCCTGGATGTAGTCATTTTCAGGGCTAAAACTGCTTAAGGCCATGTGAACCTGGATGATTGATTACTCTATCCTTACCCCTTATGTACATATAGCATGAATGCCCATCACTTTTTAATTCTGATCTTATTTAGGTACTTTAGTTAGCTCCTTTGAGACTTAGTTCTTATCTGTAAAATGGAAATTAATAATCTCACCCTCACAGAGTTGTTGCAAGAAATAAAAATAATATCTGTAAATATTCTAGCACAGCTCTTGACCCATAATAGATAGTCAATAAATGATAATTATTTGGATTGTCTGTATTATTCTTGGGAAATGGAAATAATTGTTTGATACATGTAATATATAAATATCCTCAAAAATTAAAAAAATCAATAGAAAAACACATGTGATAAAAATGAAGTGTCAGTTTTCAGTAGGACTATAAATCGTAGCCTAAGAAAATAAACTAGTGGTAGGACTTCAACAGTAACAATAATACATATGTTAGGAAAACAAATTTCATTTTTTATTGACTAAGAAAAATATATCAATTGATCAATAAAAATAATATCTCATCTGTAAGAGCATCAGAAATCAATATTTTCATACCCTCTGATGGAAGTATAAAGTATATAGCATTTATAAAGGCTAATAGACACTGTGTAACAAAATGTCAAACATATCCTTTGGCTGATAATTTTACTACTAATGCTCTATACTACAGAAGCCTTTGACATGTAGCCAAAGATTTATGATCATCAATGGCCACTGAAGCATACCTTTTATAAGGAAAATTGTAAACAGTCCAAAAAGTAAATATATCATGATGAGTGTATCCACTATACTATGAAACATTATAAAACCATTAAAAACAGTAATATTATAAATTAATAAGTACTGACATAGAGATAACTGCATAATGAAGTGTTGCTAAATAAATCTGGGAAGAAAAATACTATACAGAAATAAGTATACAATAAGATATATAGATAGAAAAGTAATATTTCTTCTGAAAAATTGTGTGTTTGTGAGAGGACAGAGAGATGGGAGGGAAGGGGGGAGGGAGGAAGAGAGACAGAGAGACACACACACACACCTAGGAATATACACCAAAGCATTTAAAGCTTGTTTCTACTGGAGAATGAATAAAATAGATTTATCATAATACTTAAATGCTTGTATATTTGAATTTTTACTTTATGCATGTATTACTATTGCATTTTAAAGCAATAAATAATAAATAATATCTTTTTAAAAGAAGAGCTTTAAATGTGATGTGTCAGAAATTTGTCATGCTAGAATATAAAGTCCATGGTTTCAGGACATATGACTATCTTGTTCCTCTCTGAGTCCGGAGTCTTTGCCATAGCACTGGGCATGAGTTGGTCCTCAAAAATGGTTCAAGAAGCACCCATTCAGTGTTAGTTATTCTACATGGAGCTGAGTTATATAACTGCCTGGATAGATTGTCAAAGTATTCCTTAAAAATTGTACTCACTAGTCTCTCATGAAATCTTACCATGGTTTTGGGAAGAAATGAGCCTTTTTAAATAAAAAAAAGTAAAAACTAGAACAGAGCTTTATAAAACAGTTAAGTTTGACAGTACTAGACTGAGCTTGGGAGGGTGAGTATAGTAATGAGACTAATTGAATAGGAAAGAGTGTTTGGGGACAAAGCCAGTGGAAGATCATCAAAAGCAGACAGGACCTTCAGCCACATGGGCATAAAGGAGGTGACATGAAAGGGGGCAAAAGTCAACATATCTTTCGTACTGTTTTTCTTACAGAAAAGCCAATTTGTATCCATCCTTTTTCATCAATTCATTTTAAAAATTTTCATTTTAACTTCTTTGAAAACAGTATGTATCTTTCAGCCAGTGGTGTTTTCAATTTCTGTCAGTCATCCAGGTGACAGTTGTGTCAAAAACTGTCCTTGACCCTTTCTGCTAAGATCAAGAAAACTCCAGCTTCAAAAAATCTTAAAATTAATTTATGAATTAAATTCTTCCAACTTTATCAAAACAGTCATTCTAACAATAATCTTTGAGGAGCTCTCTTATTTTAAACATGTAAATGGGAAACAGTGCATTTTACATTAAGGCTGTATAAAATATTAATGATAAGTGTTTCAGTAATAGCAGCAAGTAAGCTATTAAATTATTCAGCCAACATTAACTCAAACATCTGCTTTGAGGTGGGAATGGTGGTAGGCTGTGGACCTATAAGAAAGATGAAGGCAAAATCCTTGACCTACAGGTACTGATTGGGTCATTTCCATTCATACAAAATAGGCTTGTGGATGGCCTACAAAAGAAATGAACTGGCACTTATCTTCGTCAGTCATACACAGATGCATACACATTTTCTGATGTGTGCTTCTTAATGTGCTGAAGTGGAGTTACAGATGGGAATGAGTTCATTTTATCTACTAAATTGCAGTTAGCTACCAGCCAGGAAAATATATGGTTGATTTCAAATTGGTTGAGGAATTAATAAACTGCTCTGCACTCTCCTCAAGTAAGTGCAAGTGAGTTCACTTGGTAACTTCTTCCCAACACCCCTAAGTCTTTGTTTGAAAGACAGTTTTTGCATATGACAGACAATTACAATCACCCCCTAGTGATAATCTTTAATTAGAAAGGCACTTTCACATTGTGTATGTTGTCTGAAATTTTTATATGCCTTTTCTTTGAGTCTAAATTAAAGAACATTTGCAACTCTGAGGTATAAAACCTAGCTCTGTACTTCCTGAGTGATTGTAGCAAATGCCTCATTCTACCAGGAAAGGGTAAGATGTGGCAAAACACATTTGCCTTAGAAATAGAATAGCTGGTGGACACTGTAGTTACTTGTAAATACCTGAGCAATGTTAAAGTGTCCCTTCTGATTTATACACATATTGAAGAACTAAAGCTGTTGACTCTGTTGCAATGTCACAGTAGCATAATGTATCGTAGCTATTTTGGGGGTTTAGAGCTACTAGGAGAAATAAAATACAAATTGGCCTTAAATTTATAATATTCTATATTCAGTATATGTACCTAAATCTCCCTGTATGTTATCAATCTATCAGAGGCATCAACTCATATTATATTATGTTCTTTCCAGGATCATTTAGCCAAACATGCTGTAGTCTTTCCTAAAAAAAATAGAAAGATTTTGATAACCCTAGAAATGTTCAGAACCCTGGAGTTGTTGAGAAATCAAATATTCTCAGATGTCCAAGATTCAGAAAAGTTGAGTATGTCTATACGCTAAAGAAAGCATCCAAATATACAAACACCTGCCTCTGAGTTCAATATATTATTAAATTATTGATGCAATTACTAATAAACCTATCATGAAAAGAACTATATTAAGTTCACTACAGAAGAAAAATCATATGAAAAAGTCATAAGGTTTTCCATATCCACCCCTTCAAATTGATATTATTCATTGACACTGTCATAATGGGAAGAAGACAAGCTATAATCATTATTGTCCTTAATATTTTGATTTAACCATTACATATTATTTAAATAAGTTTATACAGTCAATTATTTGTATGCCTGCCTAGCTTACTTAATTGAGGTTGAACAGTTTACAATTCTTATGTATATTTCTCTTAATTTTCTACTTAATTCTGTGGAATAAACACTAAGTAAATTATGTGGCAATATATAATTATTCTTTCAAAATTTTTCTTTGAAGTATAATGTACATACAGGAAAGTTTACATATCCATAAATGAACAGCTCAGTGAATTTTCGTGAACAATCATAACTATAAAATCAACACCCAGATTAAGAAAGAGAATATTACCAGCACTACAAAGTCCAGGTTTCCAGACCCTATGCCCTACAAGAGAATCATTATCCTACATTCAAAGAATGGGATAGTTATTTCTGCTTCTTTATAATATATATAAATTACAACATGTGGTATGTACTCTTTTTTATATATAAATTATTTTACTCCAAAGTTGTTCACATATATAAAATTTATTCACCCATTTTATTGCTGTTCATTTTTTAGTGTTATTAACATATGCACGTACACAAACACACAAAACATCAAGCTAGAGATAGAGACAGAGAGAGAGAGAGAGAGGGAGACAAGGTAAATTTTTTTAGAAGTCTACTTTCAGTTTTTTTTTTTAAATATATATATATATATATATATATATATCATATAACTATGCAAAGCATGAAAAAATGTTTCTTTAAAGCATATTACATGCAAGGAACAAATACCAAGATCTAATATTACTCATTTCCTTCTTATACTAAATTTTGCCTTATTGTGTATGTATATATAATATACATTACAATATATAATATTATATATAAATTTATATATAAATTATAAATACTATAATATAAATCAATAAACTGAAAATTGGCACTCAGTTTCTGACAAAGCTATCTGTGTTCATTAGGATTTTTAAATTCAAATTTTATTGAGGAGATCGGTTCAAGATGGTAGAATAGAAGGACATGTGCTCACTCCCTCTTGCAAGAGCACTGGGATCACTACTAACTGCTGAACAATCATCGACAGGAAGACACTGAACTCGCCAAAAAAGATACCCCACATCCAAAGACAAAGGAGAAGTCACAGTGAGACAGTAGGAGGGGCATAATCACAATAAAATCAAATCCCATAACTGCTGGATGGGTGACTCACAAACTGGAGAACAATTATACCACAGAAGTCCACCCACTGAAGTGAAGGTTCTGAGCCCCATGTCAGCCTTGACAACCCAGGGGTCCGGCAACTGCAGGAGGAATTCCCAGAGAATCAGACTTTGAAGGCTAGCAGAATTTAATTGGAGGTCTTTGACAGGATGGGGGAAACAGAGAATCCACTCTTGGGGGGGCACACACAAAGTAGCATGCTCATGAGGATCCAGGAGGGAAGGAGCAATGACCCCATAGGAGACTGAACCAGACCTACCTGCTAGTGATGGAGGGTCTCCTGCAGAGGCGTTGGTGGGGGGGGGGGTGCTGTTGCTCACCACAGGGATAAGGACACTGGCAGCAGAATTTCTGAGAACTACTCCTTGGCATGAGCCCTCCCAGAGTCCACCATTAGCCCCACCAAAGAGCCTGTAGGCTCCAGTGCTGGGTCACCTCAGGCCAAACAACCAGCCAGGAGGGCACGCAGCCCCATCCATCAGCAGACAAGGGGATTAAAGTTTTACTGAGCTCTGCCCACCAGAGCAACAGCCAGCTCTACCCACCACCCGTCCCTCCCATCAGGAAGCTTGCACAAGCCTCTTAGATAGAGGCTTATCCACCAGAGGGCAGATAGCAGAAGCAAGAAGAACTACAGTCCTGCAGCCTGTGGAACAAAAACCACATTCACAGAAATATACACAAAATGAAAAGGCAGAAGACTATGTACCAGATGAAGGGACAAGATAAAACCACAGAAAAACAACTAAATGAAGTGGAGATAGGCAACCTTCCAGAAAAAGAATTCAGAATAATGATAATGAAGATGATCCAGGACCTCAGAAAAAGAATGGAGGTAAAGATCGAGATGATGCAAGAAATGTCTAACAAAGACCTAGAAGAATTAAACAACAAACACTAGGAAGATTTATAGAACAAACAAACAGAGATAATACAATAAGTGAAATGAAAACTATATCAGAAGGAATCAATAGCAGCATAACTAAGGCAGAAGAACGAATAAATAACCTGGAAGACAGAATGGTGTAAATCACTGCCACAGAACAGACTAAAAAAAAAGAATGAAAAGAAATGAAGACAGCCTAAGAGACCTCTGGGACAACATTAAATGCAAAAACATTCATATTATAGGGGTCCCAGAAGGAGAAGAGAGAAAGGAAGGATGCAAGAACATATTTGAAGAGATTATGGTGGAAAACTTCCCTATCATGGGAAAGGAAATAGCCATCCAAGTCCAGGAATTGCAGAGAGTCCCAGGCAGGATAAACACACTGAGATGCATAGTAATCAAATTGACAAAAATTAAAGACAAAGAAAAATTATTGAAAGCAACAAGGGAAAAACAACAAATAACATATAAGGGAACTCGCATAATGTTAACAGCTGATTTCTCAGCAGAAACTCTACAAGCCAGAAGGGTGTGGCACAACATATTTAAAGTGATGAAAGGGAAGAACCTACAACCAAGATTACCGAGCAAGGAACTCATTCCAATTTGATGGAGAAACCAAAATCTTTACAGAGAAGCAAAAGCTAAGAGAATTTAGCACCACCAAACCAGCTCTACAACAAATGTTAAAGGAACTTCTCTAAGTGAGAAACACAAGAGAAGAAAAACACCTACAAAAACAAACCCAAAACAACTAAGAAAATGGTAATAGGAACATACATATCAATAATTTTCTTAAATGTGAATGGATTAAATGCTCCAAACAAAAGACACAGGCTTCCTGAATGGATACAAAAGCAAGACCCATATATATGCTGTCTACAAGAGACCCACTTCAGACCTGGGGACACATACAGACTGAAAGTGAGGGGATGGAAAAAGATATTCCATGCAAGTGGAAATCAAAAGAAAGCTGGAGTAGCAATACTCATATCAGAAAAACTAGACTTTAAAATACATAGTGTTACAAGAGAAAAGGAAGAACACAACACAGTGATCATGGGATCAATCCAAGAAGAAGATATAACAATTATAAATATATATGCACCCAACATAGGAGCACTGCAATACATAAGGAAAATGCTAATAGCTATAAAAGAGGAAATTGACAGTAACAAAATAATAGTGGGGGGCTATAACACCTCACTTACACCATGGACAGATCATCCAGACCAAAAATTAATAGGAAACACAAACTTTAAATGACACAGTAGACCAGATAGATTTAATTGATATTAATAAGGTATTGCATCTGTAAACAGCAGATTACACTTTCTTCTCAAATGTACATGGAACATTCTCTACGATAGACTTGTGACTTGTGACATCCTGGGTCACAAGTCAAGCCTCAGTAAATTTAAGAAAATTGAAATCATACCAAGGATCTTTTCCGACCACAATGCTATGAGAGTAGCAGACAATTACAGGGAAAAAAACCCCATAAAAAACACAAAAACATGGAGGCTAAACAATACATTACTAAATAACCAAGAGATCACTGAAGAAATCAAAGAAGAAATCAAAAAATACTTAGAGACAAACAACAATGAAAACATGATGATCCAAACCCTATGGGAGGCAGCAAAAGCAGTTCTAAGAGGGAAGTTTATAGCAATACAATCCTACCTCAAGAAACAAGAAAAAACTCAAATAATCTAACCTTACACCTAAAGGAACTAGAGAAAGAAGAACAAACCTAACCCAGAGTTAGTAGAAAGAGAGAAATCATAGATACCTGAGCAGAAATAAATGAAATAGAAACAAAGAAAACAATAACAAAGATCAAGAAAACTAAAAGCTGGTTCTTTGAGAAGATAAACAAGATTGATAAACCTTTAGCCAGACTCATCAAGAAAAAGAAGAAGACTCAAATCAATAAAATTAGCAATGAAGAAGGAGAAGTTACAACAGACACTGCAGAAACACAAAGCATCCTAAGAGACTACTACAAGAAACTCTAGGCCAATAAAATGGACAACCTGGAAGAAATGAACAAATTCTTAAAAAAGTATAACCTTCCAAGACTGAACCAGGAAGAAATAGAAAATATGAACAGACCAATCACAAGTAATGAAATTAAAACTGTGATTAAAGATCTTCCAACAAACAGAAGTCCAGGACCAGATGGCGTCACAGGTAAATTCCATCAAACATTTAGAGAATAGCTAACACCCATCCTTCTCAAACTCTTTCAAAAAATTGCAGAGGAAGGAGCACTCCCAAACTCATTCTACGAGACCACCATCACTCCAATATGAAAACCAGGCAAAGATGTCACAAAAAAGAAAACTACAGGCCAATTTCACTGATGAATATAGATGCAAAAATCCTCAACAAAATACTAGGAAACAGAATCCAGCAACACATTAAAAGGATCATAAACCATGATCAAATGGGATTTATCCCAGGGATGCAAGGATTCTTCAATATACACAAATCAATCAATGCGATACACCATATTAACAAACTGAAGAATAAAAACCATATGATCATCTCAATAGATGCAGAAAAAGCTTTTGACAAAATTCAACACCAATTTATGGTAAATACTCTCCAGAAAGGGGTCATAGAGGGAACCTACCTCAACATAATAAAGGCCATATATGACAAACCCACAGCAAACATCATTCTCAATGGTGGAAACACTGAAAGCATTTCCTCTAAGATCAGGAACAAGACAAGTATGTCCACTCTCACCACTTTCATTCAACTTAGTTTTGGAAGTCCTATCCATGGCAGTCAGAGAAGAAAAAGAAATAAAAGGAAAACAAATTGGAAAAGAAGGAGTAAAACCGTTACTGTTTGCAGATGACATGATACTGTACATAGATATTCCTAAAGATGCCACCAGAAAACTACTAGAGCTAATCAATGAATTTGGTAAAGTTGCATGATACACAATTAATGCACCGAAATCTTTGCATTCCTATACACTAACAATGAAAGATCAGAAAGAGAAATTAAGGAAACAATCCCATTCTCCATTGCAACAAAAATAAAATACCTAGAAATAAACCTACCTAAGGAGGTAAAAGATCTGTACTCAGAAAACTATTGGCCACTGATGAAAGAAATCAAAGATGACACATACAGATGGAGAGATATACCATGTTCTTGGATTGGAAGAATCAATATTGTGAAAATGACTATACTACCCAAAGCAATCTACAGATTCAATGCAATCCCTATCAAATCAACAATGGTATTTTTACAGAAGAGGGACAAAAAAATCTTAAACTTTGTAGGGAAACACAAAAGACCCTGAATAGCCAAAACAATCTTGAGGGGAAAAAAATGAAGCTGGAGGAATCAGACTCTGACTTCAGACTATACTACAAAGCTACAGTAATCAAGACAGTATGGTACTGACACAAAAACAGAAATATAGATCAATGAAACAGGATAGAAAGCCTAGAGATAAAACCATGCACCTATGGTCAGCTAATCTGTGACAAAGGAGGCAAGGATATACAATGGATAAAAGACAGTCTCTTCAATAAGTGGTGCTGGGAAAACTGGACAGCTACATGTAAAAGAAGAAATTAGAACGCTCCCTAACATCATACACAAAAATAAACTCAAAATGGAATAAAGTCTTACATGTAAGAATGGACACTATAAGACCCTCTGAGGAAAACATATGAAGAACACTCTGACATAAATCATGGCAAGATCTTTTTTGACCCACCTCCCAGAGTAATGGAAATAAAAACAAAAATAAACAAACGGGACCTAATTAAACTTAAAAGCTTTTGCACAGGAAAGGAAACTATAAACAAGACAAAAAGACAACCCTCAGAATGGGAGAAAATATTTACAAATGAATCAACTGACAGTGGATTAATTTCCAAAATATATAAACAGCTCATGCATCTCAATATTAAAAAACAAACAACCCAATCCAAAAATTGGCAGAAGACCTAAATAGACATTTCTCCAAAGAAGACATACAGATGGCCAAGAGGAACATGAAAAGCTGTTCAACGTCATTAATTATTAGAGAACTGCAAATCAAAACTACAATGAGGTATTACCTCACACCAGTTAGAATCTACAAACAACAGAAAATCTACAAACAACAAATCCTGGAGAGGGTGTGGAGAAAAGGGAACCCTCTTGCACTGTTGGTGAGAATGTAAATTGATACAGCCACTATGGAGAACAGTATGGAGGTTTCTTAAAAAACTGAAAATAGAAATACCATATTACCTAGCAAACCCAATATTGGGCTTATACCCAGAGAAAACCATAATTCATAAGCCACATGCACCCCAATGTTCATTGCAGCACTATTTTCAATAGCCAGGTCATGGAAGCAACCTAAATGCCCATCGATAGACGAATGGATACAGAAGAAGTGGTACATATATACAATGGAATATTACTCAGCCATAAAAAGAAATGAAATTGGGTCATTTGTAGAGACATGGATAGATCTAGAGACTGTCACACAGAGTGAAGTGTGTCAGAAAGTGAAAAACAAATATTGTATATTAACGCATATATGTTTAATCTAGAAAAATGGTACAGATGAACCGGTTTGCAAGGAAGAAATAGAAACCCAGATATAAAGAACAAACCTATGGACACCAAGGGGAAATCGGGGATGGGGTGGTGGTGGTGGGATGAATTGGGAGATTGGGATTGACGAATATACACTATTATGTATAAAACAGATCTAATAAGAACCTGCTGTATAAAAATAAATAAAATAAAGTTCAAAAAAATTATTGAAATAAATTCACAAAGCATAAAATTCTCCCCTAAAATGTATAATTCAGTGTTTTTAGTGTACACATAGAGATGTGTAGCCATCACACTATAATTCCAGAGTATATGCACTAGTACAAAAAGAATCCTCATATCCATTTGCAAGTTAATTCTCACTCCCTTATCTCCCTAACTCCTGGCAACCATGAATCTACTTTCTATATGTATTTCCCTGCTCTGGAAATTTCATATAAATGGAATTGTACAATAGTGTTCTTTTTCATTGGCTTCTTTAATTTAGCATACTGCATTCATCCATGATTTAACATGTATTAGTACCTCAATTTAATGGCAAATAATATTTCATTGTTTGTATATACCACTTTGTTTATCCATTGATTAGCTGATGGACATTTGGGTTGTATCTTCTTTTGTACCATTATGAGTAGTGCTGCTATGAACTCCATGTAAAACTTGTGGTGTAGGCATATGCTCCAATTTCTCTTGGGTTTATACCTAAGGCATAGATTTACTGGGTCATGTAATAATACTATACTTAACTTTTTGAGGAAATGACAAAGTTTCCCAATGTAACTGTATCTTTTTACAATCCAATTAAAATTTTTGAAACTTCTGATTTCTCTACTTCCTCAATGATGCTTCTTTATTCTTTTCTTTTTCTGTTCCTCAGACTGGATATCACAATTGACCTATCTCGAAGTTTGCCAGTTCTTTGTTTTTGGCAGCTCAAATCAATTCAGTTATTGTAGATTTCAACTCCAGAATTTTAAAAAAAAAAAATTTTTATCTCTTTACTGATAGTTTTTATTTGTGAGACATTGTTCTCATTCTTTCTGTTTTTAGTTCTTTGGACATATTTATAATAACTACTTTAAAGTTTTTATCTAGTTAATCCAAATTATGGGCTTGTTCTGGGTCAGTGTTTATATAGTGTTAATATGTATTCCTTATTGTTTCTTAGCATGCTTCATGTATTTTTTAAACTGGATATCTTAAATAAGATAATATTGCAAAGCTGGAAATCATATCCTCTTCCTCCCCTCTAAGGCTTGTTTTCTTTGTTATTTATCGGTTTAGTGACTTTCCTATACTAGTCTGTATTGTCTTTAGAGACCACTGAAGTCACTTTTCTGTAAGTTTAGTGGTCAGCTGATAATTAGATAGACATTTCCTTAATACATTTTACTAATTAGTCTCTGACCCATTGCTGAGGGGCTCATTGAATTGGGTAAGACTTCAAAACTCCTACAGGTCACAATTTTGCCTTAGCCTTCATTTCCTGCTTACTTGGAGACTCAGAGTCAGAGAGATATGAGAGATTAAAGCCTCAGGTCTTTCCTCAGCATACACACAGCCCTGTATATGCACATGGTCTCTAGATTTCCAGGAATATGTTAGAGGTTTTAAGAGCCATTATATCCCCAGCTTTGGTCAGCTTCTTCTTTGCCCCAACTGGTATCAATGCTTTGACAAAATTCTTAAGAATAGAGCTTTCCCACTGAGCAAAATCTTATCAAGTCAATTAAAGATAAATCCAATGAGGCTTGTCCACAGAGGTGCCAAAGCGATAATATAGAAAAATTCTATAAAGATGGGACTTTTTAGAGGGTTCCAAACCTGTTCTCCCTCCTCCAATGTTCTCCCAGGCTACAAGTTTCAAATCTACCGTGGAATCAGAGACAGGATGACAGAAATAGGGCAAGTGGAAACTCCACAAAATCACTGTTCTTACTACAATTCAGTCATTTTTCTGGAATAAGTGCCCTTCAGATTGTTCCAAAGCTTTGATTGATCTCTAGAGTTTCGAAAAATGTTGATTTTGGCCATTTTTGCCAATATCATCATTGCTTTTATGAAGGAACATCTATTTGAGGTCTTTATCATGTCATTCCAGGTGTTTCCGCTTTCACTGGGAGTTTTACATTTTTGCTGTTCTCATTTATTACTATGAGTTTCTGGACACCTTAAAACTTGACCTCAACCTGTTTTTCCAACCTTGTCTCCATCTTCTCTCTGGAAAATACTTTATAATACAATAACATTGAACCATCTTCTTCTCTTCTCTACATTTCACCTTTATTATATTCTAGCTTTGCTTTTGCTGTTTCCTCTGCCTAGTTCAGGTTTGCTCACTTTGGTTTTGAATAACTCCATTCAGTACATTTAAAAATTAATAAATATGCTAAAAATTATACTGGTACAAGCTAACATTTCTTGACATTGTATCATCAGTCAGACTCTATTTTAAGCACTTTGCATTAATTACCTCAATTAATCCTCACAAAAATCTATGATACAGAAAGAATGTAAAGAAGCAATTTTAGTAGTCTGTTACTTAGATGAAACAAGACTTGGTTACAGTCTTAATGAACAGTTAGAGATAAGGAGGATCATAGGTCAGTAGCATTATTTTAAACTTGAGTTACTAGGTTGAAGTTACCTGATATAGAAGAGAGAAAAGGATGAGTTCTAAGGGCAACTATGAAGAGCTATTTATTGAACATGCTGAGTTTGTGAGATACCCAAGTGAGGAAATTCAGCAAGCAATTTGATGTACTAACATGCAAGTCATGAGGGAGGTCAGTCTTAGAGATACAGGTTAGGAATTATGAACATGGTAGGTAGTATTACAAATTTAGCACTGGGAAAGCTTGCCAAAATAACCAATACAGTGAAGCACAAGTCTAATGATGGAAATGTGAGGATACACAAAATTCTAGGAAAAGCAAATCAGGGAGAGAAAGAGATCAGAGAGAGCGTGTCATATGTGAAGAAGAGCGATAACTTGGATTAGCATTAGCATTTGAAGATATAATCTTAATAGTTTCTTTCATGTACTGGAAGAGGAGAAAGAAATAATGAATACAAAGGTGAAAATGCTTATGGGTAGAGAAGAAGGAAGTTACAGTGAGTAGAAAGAAAGAAGTTAAGTGGAAGACCTAAAGAAAGTAATGAAGATTTGTAAACATTACCTAGAGGGAAAAGGAAAAGACTGTTGAAAAAGGGCCACCATTTTGTATGTGGCCTATCTGAAGGGATTGCTCATAATTGGATATTGGCACTAGACTGTATGGTTATAGGATTAACTGCGCCAGGGTTCTGAGCTGTGGAGACAGAACAGAGACAGAACGAAGAGCAGATTGAAGCTCTGATTTCAAGATTAAAATGTTTTCCTTTCTCCACAGTTTCATATTCCACTGCAATAAGCTTAAAAAAAAAAAGAAATATGAATGTAAAAATCAAAACTATTTGGTGCAAAAATATCTCTTGGAGCTTTGTAAGTTTATACAGGTCTAAATATTTATTATGAAAAAAAGGAATCATATTTAGTCAGAAAGATGTTTTTTAAAATTACCATTTTTTTCATGTAATCTGAATTAAATTTTTATGAGGCCTAGAGTATGTCTATATGAATTTTAACTTAGATAAAAATCAAGATAGTCACATGTTAGTTAATTTGTTTTTATTATCTAAATCAAAGAAAAATATTAATTTGTAATAAAATATAAAAATATTAAGACTGAATTTATATTATCAGTCACTTAAACATAAAATTCTAAAATAATAATGTACTTTCTTTTTTATTCTACTATTCTATTAAGATTAAAAAAAATTTTGTATCTAGGATTTTATACTAAGATACACGTGGCATAGAATTCTAAGGGCTCATAAACTAATATTCTCTAAATCTTCTTTCCTATGAAAGTCATCAATATTATGATCTGAAATTTGAACATGGGCTTAGCCAATATGGTGGCAGTTATGTTTGGTATAGAAAGATAACTATATTTTTACAGATATCAATATCTGTTTCTCGATAAATATTAGCTCAGTTATTTTGCCAATACACAAAGTGGCCAACAGAATGGGTTAATTAATGTTTCACAATCCTTGTTATTATTCAATTATTTCTCAATGCTGTAAGTTTCACAAAGCCATACCAAAACTTGCATGTATATGTATCAATGCCTTTTCAAATTTTGAATTTAACTATGTGTTTTAAAAAGGCAGAAGCTTATCCTTGAGAAATTAAATTTATATTAAATATTCATAATTCAATTTAAAATACTAAATCTCTTTGATTATGTATAAACACTAAGTTAGTACTTTACACACTGCATAAATAAATATTTTTAAAAATTTAAATCTGAAAACAGAAATGTTAGGATCTAGAACAAATATTTCTGAGAAAATATGTATTCATTTCCTAGAACTGCTGTGACAAATTCCTACAAACGTTGTGACTTAAAACAACAGAAATTAATTTTTTCATAGTTTTAGAGGCTAAAATTCTGAAATCAAGGTGTTGCTCTGGAGCCTCTAAGAGAGAATCTTTCCTTGATTTTTCCTAATTCTGGTGGCTGTTGACATTCCTTTTCCTTGGCCTGTGGCCATATTACTCCAGTTTCTAACCCTGTCTTCACACTGCCTTCTCCTCTTTGTGTCTTATCCTCTTCCATCCATTGTTAAGGGCACTTGTCATTGGATTTAAGGCCCACATGAATAAGTTCCTCCTCTTAAAATCCTTAATTATCACATTTTGCCATATAAGGTAATATTTAATCTTTTACCATAGAACACAATATTCACTTGATCCAGGGATCTGGAAATTAATATACTTTGGAGGAGGCATTTTTTCTGCCTACCACAGGAAAGAACACAAAACTGATTCTCATTTGATTCATTTTTTTTTTCTAAGCATTTTACTTGAATCAACTATCATCTTTTGCCAGCCAAAATGTTATTGTAAACAGTAACAGCTATATTTACATTCCACTAATTGAATAATTTCATTAATTGAATAATTA
Source organism: Monodon monoceros (assembly GCF_005190385.1). Taxonomy (NCBI): domain Eukaryota; kingdom Metazoa; phylum Chordata; class Mammalia; order Artiodactyla; family Monodontidae; genus Monodon; species Monodon monoceros. Next base: position 59,527,543 of record NW_021703777.1, on the reverse strand, counting down.
AAAGATTACAAATCACTAATTTCCATCTTTATATTGCTTAAAGCTAAGTATCAACTGTTGCTACGCTTAGTCTAGCTTCAACTCTCCCAAAATAGAGTTCATTTGAATTTGTTCTTAATGCAGTTCACTCTTCATGCAAATTATTCATGTAGCTTACTCAGAAATGTAAAATTATGAGATAAATTACTGAGAGTGTACTGTGTGTTTGTATGTCTCCAAGTCCAGAATACAAATTTTATATTAAAACTCAATGCCTAGATCTATCAAAATACTATCAAGATTAAAATCAAAATAATAATTAGGAACAAGCTTAAGAAAAGAAGTTCATGACTTATAGTCTGAAAACTATAAAACATTTATGACAAAAAATGGAAAAAAATTCCCTATTCATGGACTAGAAAATTTATATTATTAAGATAATATACTCCCAAAGTGATCTACAGATTCAAAAACTTCCTATTAATTTTCCAGATTCCTTTTTTGCAGAAATTGGCAAGTTGATTTTCAAATTTATACGGAAATGCAAGGGACACAGAATAGCCAAAATAATCGTGAAAAAGAAGGAAAAAGTTGGAGGACTCATGTTTCCTGAGATCAAAATGTATTGCAAAACTACAATACTCATGTAAGTGTAATACTAGCATATGGGTAGATACATACATCAATGAAAAAAATTGAGAGTCCAAAAATAAACCTTTATTTTATTTTCAATTGATTTTTGAAGTAGTGTCAAGATAATTCATTGGAGCAAAGAATAGATTTTTTCAACAAATGGTGCAAGGGCAACTAAGTTATCTATACGCAAAAGAAACAATTTTGACCCTGTTTTTAACATACCAAAAAATAAGTGCAACTAAATTATAGACCTAAACATAAGAGCTAAAACTGTAGTAATCTTAGAAGAAAACATAGAAGTAAATCTTCGTGACCATGTATTAGTCAATAGTTTCTTAGATATGACACTAAAAGCGCAAGTGACAAAACAAAAACACTGATAAATTGGGTTTCATCAAAATTTAAAACCTTTGGAATTTCAGACCCACAAAAAAGTTAAAAGTGAAAGGTGAAAGTAAAAAGAAAACCCACAGAAAGTAGGAAATACTTACAAGTCATGTATCTGATAAGGTAATTTAATCAGAATATAAAAAGAACACTTAAAACTCAATAATGAAAAGATAAATATCTCAATAAAAATGGGCAATGGATATGAATGGGTATTTATTCAAAGAAGACATACAAATATCCAATAAGCTATGAAGAGATGCGCAAAATTATTAGCCATTAAGGAGATGCAAATCAAACCTCCAATGAGATGTCACTTCATACACACTAGGATGGCTACAATAAAAAAAGATAGAAAATAATAAGCATTGATGAGGATGCAGAGAAATTGGAATCATCATACATTTTGTGTATTTGGAAAACAGGATGGTAGTTCTTTAAACTGTTAAATACAGAGCTGCTATCCATGATCCAGTAATTCCATTCCTAAGTATATACTATCAGAAATGAAAACATATGTCCACATAAATATACATAAATGTTTATAACAAAATTATTCATAATAGCCAAAAAATGGAAATAACCCAAATGACCACCAAGTGATGAATGTCTCCAAAATGCAGTCTATTCATACAATGAAATATTATTTAGCAATCAAAAGAAATGGAGTACCAGCACCTCCTATGGCATGGAAGAACCTTCAAAAGAGTATGCTAAGCAAAAGATACCAGTTACAAAAGAACATATATTGTATGATTCTATTTATATGAAATGTCCAGAATAGGCAAATCTATAGAGAGAATAAGTAGATTACTGGTTGCCTATGCCTGGGAGTGGGTAGTGACTACTAATGTCTAAAGGGTTTTTCGGGGAGGATGATAAAAATATTTTAAAATTATATTGCAATGACAGTTGCACAACTTTGTAAATGTACTAAAAGCCTTTGAATTACAGACTTTAAGTAGAATAATTGTCTGATGTATGAACCAAATCTTAAAGCTGTTAAAATAGGCCACTGTAACAATTTAAAAACTAAAAGAAAATTTCTTAGGAGGTGATTTTAAATATAAAATCATTTACAAAGATGATGTAAAATTCAAACTAAAGATGGACTTTTGTTTCTTCAGCTGTGTCTCTCTCTCTCTGCCTCCATCATATATATATAATATATATTTATTTTATTTTATTTTATTTTATTTTTTTCCCTGTAGTATTGACTGGAATGAGGGATAAGGAAAGGAGCAGGACAGAACTGATCTTGTAGGAGAAGATCTGGTAAGGGAGGCAATTTGAAATTTCCCTAAAAGCATAGTGATCAAAACTGAGTTATAAAACATTGTCAAGGTGTGAAAGCCAACAGTTGGTGTGAGAAAAATACCACAGAATCTTTTGATAATGTGTTTAAACCTGACACCAACAAGCCTTTGTCTCAGTCTGTATGAGAGATGGTCACCTGTCACAGACAAGCCATCTCATACCCTATGGAAGGCCTGGAGTACAGCACAGTGACAATTGCATTGTCACTCACTTGAAGCCTACTGCAATATATTCCAGATTATGTACATTTACATATCATATCACCTCCATGCCACAACTTAATGAAACTGACCCTCACAGAATACAAGTTTGCCTTTTAAAAATCCTTATAAAGACATATTTCATATAAGCACAAGTGAATAAAAAGAAGATCATGGTGCTGATAAGACACCTTATTATAATTCTTCACTGGAAATATTATGAGGTTAAAACAAGAACAATTTAATCAAGTTTGCTAGAAATTTTACCAAGAAAATATGAGTTTAAAAATAAAACATGATATATTGATTTATCTGCCTTGGTTATAAAATAAAATTCATAAATTAAATTTATGAATATATGAAATGTATTCAGTTCATAATGTAAGGTAATCAAATGCCAACACATAATTTAAAATCAGAAGTTTTTATGATATTATTCATATGGTTAATTGAAAATGAACAATAATTATTACCGTGCTTTATAATGCTTTGTAATGAAGATTTTTAATCTTACACAGGGATGCTGGCTAACTGTTCATATAGAACTTTAGATGAGTTTACAAAACAGGACCATTCCACATTTGCTGACATGGTATGTGGTGACAAGTGACAAGGCAGGAGTATGCGACAGAGACTTTAAAAGAGAAAAAGGATATTAATCATTCCCTTCAAAGCAAGGGAAACATTTTTTACAAATAATAAGATACGGCAGTGCTTTTCTGAAGAAATTCGTTATGTAGAAAGTAATTTTTTTAATGTATTTTTGAAAATGTTTCCATCATTAGGGAATTTAATACTTAAAACTATGTTTAAGTTCAAAAATAAGAACTAGCAGGTGTGTCCCATGGGAGAAAAAAGGCAGCAAACTTGGAATCAAATATTCTACCTTATGTAAAAATCTTCCAGATGAAGAGCTGCAGCTGGTTTTGTTAACTGTGGTAAATGTAAAAGTCAACATGTCTAAGAGAAACTTTTGCATAACAGGATATAAAACTGAAGAAGACCCATGATGTAGAGAACACAGCAAATGATATCGGTCTTCCATTTGGGTATATGTAACTTGTTATATATCTTTTCCATTTATGATCACCAGTAAAACCAGCTATGGACATAAGTAAAATGTGGATATTAGAACTTTAAATGTAATATCACAAACTTATTATATCAAAATTTTAATAAAGTATGATACATAATATAGCGTATTTGACGACAGAGAACATATGGATTTTATAGCATTAATAAACATCATTACATTTTTATATAATCTAGCCTTATCCATTAAATGTTTCTGTATGTCTGAGATATCCATAATATATTAGTATAGAAGTAAATGTTTATAATTAAATGTTTCTAATTATGTATATAAAAGTATAAAACTGAGTGTGATGGGCTACATTTATTATCACCAATTATTTACTGTCCTTCTCAGAGAGAATTATATATCTGTGCCCATTGGTATCAGCCATTTCCATGTGATTTAGTATGAGATATGAGTGGAGTTACACATAAATAAATTTTAAAAATTCAGTAAGACAAAGTGTATAAGTTTCCTAGGGTTGCCATAATAAATTACCACCAACTGGTAGCTTAAAACAAGAGGCATTTATTCTCTCATAACTCTAAAAAGTAGAAGTTTGAAATCAAGGTATCAGCAGGGTTGGTTCCTTCAGAAGGCCCTGAAGGAAAAACTGTCCATGCCTCTCTCTTAGATTTTGGAAGTTGCTGACAGACAACCCTTTCTGATTTTGGAAGTTGCTCACAGACAACCCTATCACTCTAATTTCTGCCTCCATCTTCACGTAGGCTTCTGCTCTGTGTGTCACTGTCTTCTGCTCTTATCATAAAGACATGAGTCATTGGATTTAAGGCCATGTCTAAATCCAGAATAATTTCATCTTGAGATCCTAAAATAATTACATCTGCAAAGACTCTATTTCCAAATAAAGTTATATTCTGAGGTTCTGGGTGGACATTCATTTTGGAGAAGACCTTATTCAACCCAACAATAGCAAGTAACCTGTATTAGTTTGCTAAGGCTGCCATAATAAAATACTACAAACTGGTTGGCTTAAATAATAGAAGTTAACTGTCTCACAGTTCTGGAGGCTCAAAGCACATGATCAAGGTGTTTACAGGTTTGGTTTCTTTAAAGGTCTCTTTGGCTTGCAGATAGCTTCCTTCTCACTATGTTGTCACACGGTCATCCCTATGTCTGCATCCATGTCCTAATCTATTCTGGTAAGAATCAGTCATGTCAGGTTAGTTACAACCCTCATAACTTCACTTAACCTTAATTAAAGGTTTAAAAAATCCAAACAACAAATAGAGTAACATTCTGTGATACTAGGGGTTAAAACTCTAACATATGCATTTGGTTGGGGGGGTGCACAATTCACCTCATAGCATAACCCAAGAAAATGTACAAAGAAGTTGAACATTTGAGGGAACAAAGATATACCAGTAGCAAATAAACATGAAAAAAATGTCCAATGTCAGTAGTCATTAAGGAAGTGCCTATTAAATCCAAATAGCGGGGACTTAACTATTTTATAGCCAGCATATAAAGAGGTTGGAAAATGTCAGTCCCACCCTTAAAACAAAAGAAAACTAAACAAATGGAAAATCACCAACTCTTCTTGGACACATTGGAGAACTGAGGTTGTAGGGCACATCACTATTAAGAAATATTGAAAAATGGGTGAATCCAAATAGGCACATCTGAGATTGGCTTAAGTGAAGCAGAATTTGCTAGCGTCATGAATGATAGAAACACGCAAATGGTAATTTTGATGGATTGATGAGACTGAATGTAGACTAGCATAAGCCTGGGAAATTCATAAAGGCCTCAGTCTTACAGGTGGCCCCCAACTTTTGTGGGTTTTACATCCAGCAACCCCACTAGGTTTGTACACTGAAGATCTTGAAAGAAAGATCCTCTCATTGAATGCTCTGGCATGGGGAGGGGAAGAGTAATCATCATGAAAAGCCTGCTACCTTCTCCTCCATAAGTAGGGCTTACTCTCCAGGGGGAAAATACTTTACTAAGGCCTTAGATCAGCTGGGGGAAGGGATCTCCTCCATCTCAAGTCCCCTTAAGCCTTTTTGTCTCACCCAAGGATGAGAAAAAAAAAAGACAAAGAGCACTGGAAAAATATGTGAGGATGCCAAAGCACAAAGAAACACTCGCTAAGAGACCGAGATTTCATTTATAATTATGGAAAGCTTCCTTTTCCTCTCATCTTACCACCACGCCAATAGGGCTCCAGTATACTAGCAGTTGATTACAGTTGACAGGGCTGCAAAGATGCAAACTCTATTTGAAAAGTTCTTAGGGAAACCCAACATCAACAGGGAGACAAACAAGGGCACTAGAAGAATTTGAAGCCTCTGGCACTGTCCATATCATAGTAACAATTAAGCATAGTCCATGTCCTAGTAAGATTAACATATATCCTCACACTAAAGGCTGATCTACCTTATTTCCTATTACCTGATGCAACAGTATATCATTTCCAATTATACATTTAAGGGCCTTGAACATTATTCTTTGAGTATACAAAGAACCACAGCCTTGGAACCATGGAAAGGCCATGAATATTATCTGCACCATATTGAACTAAAATCCTGATTTTACTTCAATTTTCATGACCTCATACAGTCATATGATAAATGGTCCCTAGCTTTTCTATATATACGATACTTCGATAAGCTGTGTTAGCTTTCCAACATTCATGTTATTTTTAACTCAATGATGAAAGCATGTCTTGTTGGAATATCTTCATTATTTGTTGCTTTTTTGTTTGGTAATAGCAATTATAACATTTAATAGATATTTCCTAAAATTGCTGTTGTTGGCTTTCTAATCTGTCATTCTCCCCTCATTGTTACAGTCTACTATTTCAAATATGTGTTAAGCTGTGTTCATTTTCTTAACCAATAAATTCCTCCTCGAAGGATACAAATCTCTGCATATCTCAGGAAATGATGTGAGCCCATTATGATTAAACCACTTGCAAAACTGAGACCTCAACTTAGATGACAAACAATAGTCTACAGTTGAGTGTATTCCTAAAACCTTAGCCTTATCAAGAGAAACCAATGGAAGGTTATTTTCCCAGAGAGCTACAGAGCCTTCCCCTGACACACCCCTTCTCCTTACATGAACTTATGACTGGTTCAAATGTTGTCATCAAATCTTTTCAGACTCTGAATTTTTTAGATGGGAGTATCATTTGAATCTAGAAACTCTATTCCCACAAGTGCAGGATGCCTCTGTTCTACCAATGGGCACCAGAGAACTGGAGGCTTGGAGGGGGATGCTGTCAAAAGTCAAGCATATTTTATATTTGGAAGGATTTTAAATGTTGCAGCTTTTGGGTCTGGGAGGGATGGACTTGGGAATTTGGGGTTAGCAGGTACAAACAATTACATATAGGATGGATAAACAACAAGGTCCTACTGTATAGCACAGGGAAATACATTCTATATCCTGAGATAAACCAAAATGGAAAATAATATTTTAAAATGTATTTATATGTATAACTGAATCACTTTGCTGTACAGCAGAAATTAACACAAAATTGTAAATCAACTATACTTAAATTAAAAAAACTTGCAGCTTTTGTCAGTGTTTTACCATATTTAGTTTTAAACCCCAAATTCCTGTATCTTACACTAGGAATGCAGACCCAGAAACAGAATCAGCTCAAAGGGAAAGATCAATTTTAAAGCCACCCAGGGGATACTAATGTAGCCTGTTAGTGGACTGGTATTCAGAATCCCTGCTCCGCATCCACCGCAGCAGTCCCTCATTATCAGAAGGCACTTTCCCCAATTGTGGAACTGGAAATCTGTGATAGATTGACTTTCCTCTTAGGAGACAGTCAATTCCCTTACTCTCCTCTTCTGATCTTTTGTAAATTACGTATCAGTGAGATATTCTATCATGTATGAATTTCTGATTGTTACTTATGTAGTTATGACAACTTTGTCCTGAATAAATGTGTATAGCACTCATAACATTTCTTTTTACTAGATAATTGGGCCAAATACAAATGTAACTGAATTTCAGGAAACCCTATAGGGAAATGCAATCTTTTTTATATCTAGAATGGTACCAAAATATCTCAGTGCAAATAAAAGGGGAAATTTAGAAGAAATAAAAAGCATTTAAACTTACTAGATGCTTTGTTATGGCTTAGGGAAAAATAAATAATGTGTTTGAAATCAAACAGACTTTTAATCCTGTATTTTTTTTTTTTACTTTTACTCACCAGAGAGAATTTATTAGAGATATAATCCCTTACACTTATATAGCATATTACACTTTTCAAAGTGCTTCCCCATGAATTTTAATTTCCCATAGGTCGGGATACATCCCATCTATATTGAACTTTGTTGTCTAAATGTTCTTCAGAGGCTTTAGCGCTTGGGTCTTTGCCCCTGCTATTCCAATATTTGGAAAGCTTTTTACTTCTCCACACCTTTGTAGGTCTGGTTAGCTCTTACTTTTTCTTCAGTGCCTAACCTATAAGTTGTCTCTTCAAGAAACTGTTTTCCTACTCCTGCAACTGGTTAAGAACCTTCTGTATTTTGTCCTACAGAATGGTGAATTAGACTTTTAGTGCCCTGTTTTTATACAACATTGTAATTTTCCAATCCCTGGTAAGTCTTTACCAATGAACTATAATAAGTTCTTTATAGGTTGAGAGTGAGATCTGTTCACCATCTATCCCAGCATTATATCAGGCATTTAAAAGGTATTCTATAAAAATCAGTTGAATAAATGAATATATATTAATATCCCATTTGAAGCTAAGTATAAACCAAGTCTGAGTGAAGTAAAGATGTTGGTATAAGGTAATATAGCAAACATACAGCTCAAATAAAAATTCCCTGAAGGAGTCTTTCAAAGCAGAGGAATGCTGCCTTACTTAAGTTGTATTCTGAGTGCTCTGAGGGACAGGAAGAACACATGTTATCAGCTCAGTTTTGCAAGAAGAGGAAACAATGACAAGGGACATCAATTGACTGGTTGAAGTGTTTTGGTGTGAGTTTCCCAAAAGCCAAATCTGAGACAAAGATTTAGGTGTAGGTGATAACACATCCAAGGGATTATCTGCACAATTTTGTGTTTGGTCTCCTGAGAATCTGATGCAGACTGTTTAACGTTTTAATAATAAAAATGATAAATTATATTATATAACATTAATCAAGCACTTTTTATGTGCCAGGCACTGTGTGAGGCCATTTTAATGGATTATCTCACTTAATTTCACAATAACGTTGTGGGATAACTATTATTATTACCCTCATTTTACAGAAGAAAAAAACTGAAGCTTAAAGAGTTGGTTTGTGGTGCACAGTTTGGGACACAATTCCTATTTTTAGATTTGCTATGTATGATTTAGTAATCCTTAGTTTTCAGATCTGTAAAAAGGCAGTAAACACCACATAGGTGTCCCTTAAGGCACTCCTGCGATATGCATTTTCTTTCTTTTCTTTCTTCTTTCCTTACTTCCACCCTCCCCTCAAACAAACACATTAAATTTTCTTTTCCATCATCACTGTTTGTTGATGTCTCCTTTTCCTGACCCTTTATAGAACAGAACACAAGTTTACAGAGTTTTCCTTATTTTCCTCAATATGAGACATTTATGCTGCATCATTTTTAGTTCCCAGGTTTGGTTGGAAGAAGTGGTTGAAGTGGAGCAAGGGATTAATATATTACACAGGGAAAATCTATGGCAATGAAAATCCTCCTCCTATGGCTATGGCTATGTCACCAGGATAAAAAAAAAGCAAAGCTGCATATGGATGCTAATGTAAGGACTTTGCATATAAAAGACAAAAAAATAATAATGCAGCCACATTTCAAAGTAAAATCAGTTTCTAGACTCTACTGGGTAATTTATAACAGCAACAGGCTTCCATAGAAGCTCTGGAATGAAGAGGAGGATGGAGTTTGGAAGAGAATGAGTAGAATGAATACGAGGCAAAGCCTGGAACTGTGACAGTGACTTCTGCTGGTTAATCTCTCAGTTCTGCCAGGTCAAATCAACACTGAGCAAGTGCAAAGACCAGGTGTCAGGTTTAGGCAATCCTTGCTAATCATGTGGCTAAAGGCAGAAGGATGGAAAATCTTACATGGCAAGAGCCAAAGAGAAGCAGAAGCCACATATCTATTGTATCTTTCCAGTGAAGTTGGTGGTGATAATGTATTTTGTGCAGTTGTATATGAGACAGGATCCATCAGTATGGATGTTGATGGAGGGAACATTTTTTCAAACTATTACAAGTTTTAGAGAGCTATAGTTATGAAAGCTCATCTTCTTAGCATTACCAACAAATCCTTTATGATCTACATAGTTGCTTCATGAACAAAGTGGGTTTTGATTTGTGATCTTAAAAGTAATAAGGCAAATTTCCTATAATGTGTAATTGATATAATCTTGCCCCAATATCTTGCAGTTGGGTACAGTTTTAACACAAGTTACGTCATACTCCAACTACCTTTGAACCTCTTTTCCTTTATCTGTATAATTAACTGAATGATAATGAAGCTAAATAAGTATAGAGAGAAGAGATTTCCCCTTTTGTTTAGAAAATTCCCAGCAGGCTTGGCAATATAAACTTTGTAATTCAAGGCCTTAAGCAGGAAGAGTGAGGGAGACATAAGACACGTATGTTGTGTCTTTTTACCAACAATCTAACAAATAATTTTAAGTGTAATTATTACAATCTAGCAATGGTTGGTTTAAAAAATTAAAAAAGAGTTTTCCTAGTAGAACTGTGTCATTTTTTGTTTTATATCAAAGTAAAGAAAAATTGAAAAGCCAACTAACAATAAATTGCTAATGTATTAAAATCAAGATAAAAATATGTGTGCTGCAATGAAATACTGGTCTAATTGATCATTTGAGTAGCTGGTACTTTTGGCCGTAACCTTTATAAAGTACTCAGATCTTTTCTGTAAATTAATTTACCCACTGAGGTAGATATTCCTTTGAAGTGTTAAATATGACAATTAGATAAAAGGAAGTAGAGATGATTAGAATCTGGTTATTTGGATGTGTGATTCAGAGCATGATACATGATAAAAGCTGTTCATTATTCACAGGATATGTGATGCAGAACATTCAAAAAGCTCTTCATTGCTCAGGGAATACCTTCACTAGCCTTGCAGTTTGACTTTTCTATCTCTTAACCCAAATTGCACCAGAGGCCTGCATTCATCCAGAATAGTCAATTCCTATGTCATCCTTCAGTGATAGAAGGCCAACTGTGATCCAATTTCATGGGTCCCCATGGTTCTTCAGTGATACGTGTGCAAATAACCTTTTGTATTTCTGTGGCACCATTCCCCCAAGGAGCTCAAAGGACTTAATAGAGCTCCTAAATCCTCCCAACATTACCTTTGAGGTGGGAGTAGAGATCCCTGATAACATAATTCACATGCAGTTAAATATACTGCAGGTTAGGTCCTAACTCTTATAAAGTAACTAGATATAATAAAAAGCCTTTTAAAATAGTATTGACCATTAATAGAGGTACTGTTAGATTGGCTCAATTTGTTCAATAACTATCTATTGAAAATCTCTGTGTGAAATACTGTTTGACATACTTAATTACTATGCTTTGACACTATAACAATAACTGCCACTTACAGAGTGTCTATCCTGAGTGATACATTGGGCTAAAGACTTTGTACGCATTCATTGTAACTCCTTACAACAAACATCCAAGATAAATTTATGTATGAGAAACCATAGTTTTTCTTACAGTAGGCTGCCCAAATTCACATTACTAGAAAGTGGTGTTGGTGCTGGCAATCAAACTCAATTATATCTGATTCTAGAATTGTTCTTTTGTTATTATGGAAAAAATCACCTATCCCAATTAAGATTATCATTTCAGCTGAAAAAAGCTGATTTTCTCAAAGTCCTTTAGCAAATAATGATAAGCAAATCATAGAACTTTAAAGCTGGGAAATATACTAGAGTCACTTAATTCTTACAGAAATGAGATAAAGAAAACTTTAACAAAATAAATCAAAGTATTATCTCCTGCATAAATGATATCATAGTTATAGACAGATCATTCAATAAATAGGTAGATCTTGCTTACCCCATCCTGCTTCTTAAGGTATTCAGTAACTGAAATAAAACTCAGGTTTACCTGTGTTTTTCATATATCTATATGAATATTAACTATTTATTAATCTACCTAGATTTATTAGAGGTGTTTATTATTTGTTCAGGGACTTTGAACGTAGGTTTAATCACTTTAAAATGTACAAAAGCAATCATAGCAGTTTGGTACCTTTTCATGACATTGGTATCAACAAATGGGAGTTTATAACTGTGACTTCAGTGTCCCCAGTGAGGTACCTAAGGACAATAGAAGTTACTAATTATGAATAAATATCTTGAAAATCTTTGACTATTTTCTCTAAATTTAGTTCACTTTCATACCATCCTAATGTAGGTAGAGTGAAGCCTGGATTTAACTAACATCAAATAAATGTAAGTATCCCAGCCAAATAAGTATTTTTGAATTAACACTGGATACTTGGGTTTTGGAGTTTAATCTTCACAATTTTCATGTACATGCTACATATATACAATATCATATACACAATAAATATAAGTACAAAATTCTTTTAAACCACCTGGTTATAGTTAGTGGCTTAAGAAACTTCCAGAATCCAAATGCTATCTAAACCAAGTTTATGATAATTCAATGTGAGACCCATCTCTGAAATACATGAAGTCTTTCAGTAGGCTTACCAACTAAGTATTGTTACCCTAATCTAAATGACAGGGTAAAATACAAAACTGGTGTTCTAACATTGCGAAATACCAATAACTATACAATATAGTAACTATACAAATTTTAGTATGAATATATCATTTTGCTTTTGAAATTACTTGACAATTGAAATAAAACTCAGATTTACCTGTGTTTTTCATATATCAATCCTCTGTTTTAAAATGCTGCTAAATGTAAGAATTTTTTTTTTTTTGCATATGAATTTAACATTCATTTTCTAGGACTAAATTTTTTTCCTAGTGTTGGTTGTGTCTTTGCTATAATTGTATGGAGATTATAATCTCTATATTGAGATGTGAAAAATATAAAAGAAGCTTATTGTTCTTACATTAATTTAATCTCTATTTAAAATACCTAGGGATATGGGGATATATGTGTACAACAGTTGATTCACTTTGTACAACAGAAACTAACACAACATTGTAAAGCAATTATATTCCAATAAAGATATAAAAAAAATACCTAGGCAACTTGATGGCAGAAAATATAATCTTTGTCAATTTCATATAATCTCTCCAAATTCAGGATTTCACCCCCTCTTTTTTTCCCCTAAAGTGGTATCTAAGCTTCAGGAATTAGGGCATTAGTTGAGGAGTCATCTGTTATTGGGTGATGTAAGTCTCTGCTGGTGTTTGTTAAAAATTACTTTATCCATCTGGTTCATAGCTATCTTCATACTTTACCACTGGCGTTCATGAGGTATCCATGTCCCCAGCTGTATGGTTCACGCTGCTTTCTACGGCAGCATATTCTTATCACAATCACTGGATTCTTTTGGCTCCCCTTTTCTTCTTAGTAATCTTATAACTACTTATCAGAGAAACAGAAGAATTTAGCTCCTTTTAGGACTAGGGGTTCCAGAAAATACTTGATTGGATGCCTCAGATTCAATTTATAACCATGCCTAATCCTCTGCCAATATACCATGTTGGGTGGTATGATGTTTAATTTTATGTCAACTTGACTAGCCTAAGGAATGCCCAGATAGCTGGTAAAACATTATCTCTGAATGTATCTGTGAGGGTGTTTCTGGAAGAGATTAGTATTTGATTCAGTAGTCTAAATAGAGATTCACTCTAACAAATGTGGGAAGCCATCAGCCAATCCTTTGGGGACCCAAATAGAACAAACAACCTAAGGAAGGGCAAAAATTTCTCTCTTTTTGAGCTGAGACATGTATCTTCTCTTGCTTTTGGACATCAGACTCCCTGGTTCTGAAGCCTTCGGGCTTTTGGGAATTGCACTAGTAACCCTCTGGTTCTCAGACCTTTGACCTCAGATGAAGAGTTATATCATTAGCTCCCTTTGGATTCAGATTGGACTCTGATTGAATTATACCATCAGCTTTCCTGGTTCTCCAGCTTCCCAGTGGCAGATTGTTGGACCTCTCATACTCCCTAACTACATGAGCCGATTCATATAGTAAATCTCTTCTTATCTATATCTAATCTATCTATATCTACATGTATATCTTTATCTATATCATCTATATGTATCATATCTGTGCTGTTTCTCTGGAAAACTTTGACTATTACAGTGGGGATCTGAAATTCTATTGCTTGCCAGGTTCAAGATGAAAAATGAGGCACATGCTTGTTCAGTTTCTTGGTACCCAAAACTATCTATGGTTTTGTTACCACTACCTTCAATATCTTGTCTGAGAGGAGTATGGTGTTGGGATTGTTTTGAGGATCACCTCAAAAATAAAGTCTTCAGGGCTTCCCTGGTGGTGCAGTGGTTGAGAGTCCGCCTGCTGATGCAGGGGACGCGGGTTCGTGCTCCGGTCCGGGAAGATCCCACGTGCCGCGGAGCGGCTGGGCCCATGAGACATGGCCGCTGGGCCTGCGCGTCCGGAGCCTGTGCTCCGCAACGGGAGAGGCCACGGCAGTGAGAGGCCCGCGTACCGCAAAAAATAAATAAATAAATAAAGTCTTCAACTTTATTTCTCAGTGTATCCCTTTCTCAGCCCACAGGAGAGAACAAGAAAGTCAACAAGACAAGAAGTTAGTTGGTTTGTTACCCAAACTGCTATTTATGGGAGGCTCTTGAGTTTGGAAGCTAGAATATCACAAAATGATTTATTTGTTTGTATTTGGCTTGGCATTTGAGCTATGGTCTAACATCTCTGGAAAGTGGAGGCCAAGTTATAGTTTGAATGGTTAAAGACTGAGAGGATAAATTAAGGGAAAATAAAAGGTAACACAGCCAAGAAAATATATAGATCTATATAGATCCACACTGGTTAATGCTGCAAAAGTGTATGTCACCACATAATCCTTGAATTAAACATCGACTTTTAAAAATAATCATAACACATTCCACTCCCCACAATAACTCTCTGAGAAATACAAGATCAATCTGATCCATTTTACCCATAAGGAGATTTTTGCTCTTAAAGTTTGCATTATATGGGTATGTTCATTTAGCTAGAATTTGCCCTTGAGAACTAATGCTATCAACATTCTAAGTTTCAAGAGAAATAATAAAAGACATAACTATTGATAAGCAACTAAATAGCTTAAAATGTCCATGATCATAACTAATTATTTGTATTAATGTCACCAAATACCAATTATATGTTCACATTGCATTATATCTGGAAAAATTATATATTAAGTTTTTGAAAATAGAAACTTATGAAATTTGTCATTTTTGGCTTTATGATATTGTTTTCTGATCCAACTGAAAAGAATTTGAAATCCAATTTTTCTATTTTATTATTAGAGTTCCAGTTGCCACAAAAAAATAACATTTAATTGTATTAATGATTATCTGTGTGATACTCTATGGCTTAATTTTTTGACTGTTATTTATATTTGTGTATATAAAATATATCCTAATGTTTAGAGAAATTATACAATATTTCACCTACTTAAAGTTTAAGTCTTGCCACAGACATTTAAGCGGGAAATTTATTTTACCAAAATTCAAATACGTTTCCTTCATATTATCCTCAATCAGTTTAGAGTTAGTGATTTAGAATTTAATAATCATAATATTTGAGTGAACCCTTTGGGAAGCCATCCAAATTGTCCTTGAAAAAAACTCATGTCTCAGAGTTACTTTAGGTCATTATTTCAAGAGGTCTCTCTAAATTCATTCTATGCAAACTCATAGATTGACTAAATATGTAAGTGAATCATTAATGACCTCAGAGTACATTAGTGACTATAGAGAAAGAAATGTAACATATTTTGAGCACATGTACTTGGCTAAGTTTTAAGAGCACTGTGAATTAGTTGCACCATGCTATTATATTCAGAATTGTTACACTACACTGTCTTCTGATAGCACTGTATTTATTATTCTTTCTGAAGAAAGAAGAATAATGTCAGAGGACTCACATCGCCTGGTTTTAAGAATTACCATGAATCCACAGTATTCAAGGCAGGTATGGTGAAAGTATAGACATAGATGGAATGGAATAGAATAGAGACCAGAAATAGACTCACACCAATACAGTTAATTTTTTTTTGACAAAGGTGCAAAGTAATTTCAATGGAGAAATAATTGTCATTTCAAAAAATTCAAAAAATGATGCTGGAACAATTTTACACACACACACACACACATATATGTATCCATATAAACCTAAAATAAACCTAAAATTCATTTTTCTGAGAGTAAGATGCCAGATGCAACAGGCTACATGTTATAGGAATTCATTCATATGATATTCATGAAAAAGCAAAATTATATGGATGGGAAAGAAATCAGTGGTTACTAGGGGTTGGAGAATTGGGGAGTAGTTGATTAAAAGAGAACACATAGGCTAATTTTTAGGGTGTTGAAACTATTCTCTATGATTCTGAGGTGGCAGACCCATGACTCTATACATTTTGCAAAGCCTGCAGAACTGTACATCATGAACAATTAACTTTACTATATACAATTTTAAAAAAATCAGCCAGGAGTTCAGGGATCTCAGGATGGAATACAGTCTGTAACAAAAAACTCTAATTGTATTACAAATACAGAGCCTAAACTCACTAAAGGGGGTGGGTAAAAATGATAACTGACTTTGGTAACTGAAAAATGGTGTTTTCACTGAAAGTCAAAATGTTTCTCACAGAGATATGGGTTAACAATTCTGAAACTCCTTTCTGCATATACTGGGGATGAATAAACAATTAAATGGATGGTAGATGGTGAATGGTTGGAGACAAGTTTTCTCACTGTTGGACATGGAAATTACAGATAAGCAAGAAGACTGGAATGAACCATGTTCTACTGAATTATAGTTGGAGACATCAGTATGGATTCTTTTTAGCTTAACATACAATGAAATATTTATAGATGTGTGTCTATACATGCGTTAGAATATGTATTTATATTTCCTAACTTTGTCCATAGAGAGGTCCCAGAAGTAGTGACACCCCAATAGCCACAAGCCCACCCAGCGCTTGGTTTCTAATACCATTCTCCAATAAAAGGAACAAAGACTTCTTGGAGGAATGGCTGATTTAGGAGTGAGACTGAGAAACTAAAAGATGAGTTCGTAAGAATTAAGCATTATTCTTTAAATTATCTGAGTTTTTGAGTTTATACCTTAACAACGTTTTCAAAGTAGTTAATTGAACATTTGAAGTCCATTAATTTTTCTCTAGATAATGGCACAGTTGATAAACCTGAATTGATTTGTTGTTCGATTCTTCATTTTTATTCTGATAATGAAGTTTTAGCATCAGGACCATAATGTTGCACACAGTAGCATTAACTATACAGATAATAGTTCATTTAGCTATTTTTTTCTTTTTTATTAGATATAACTTTAGATTGTGTCTTAGGGAATAAGACCTTGTAAAGTAGCAAAAATGTCTTTATTTGCTTTTATAACACCTTGTATTTCAGCTATATAACTAATCATTCTGTACTGTAATTGATATATCTACTTCAACAGAGTGCAAATTTTGCTACATGGAAAGGGTCTACATCTGTCAATTAATTCCTAATGACTGGCTCAGTTCTGAGCACATAGTTTACAACTCAAAAATATTTTTTAATGAATTAATGTCTGGTAGTTCAAAATATATGTGTGTTTATATCCAGAAGAAGGTGATACTGTTTATTTTTATTACCCTTAGATATCAAACTACTTAATTTCTCATGTGAACAAAATTAAAACTATATTAATGAAAAACATTTCAGTGCCACAAAATTGCTACTTTGAAATGTCCTTTAAAATATTTCTATAAGTATGGTCCTATATGGTATTCATTAGAAGGTCTCCTCTGAAAACACAAGCCATATTCCAGCAACAAGGTTCCTTTCTGTGCTACTAGGTCAGGGAACTGAACATGCTTCTTGTGAAGTATCAAGCTGCCTTACTCCTCCCATATTGTAGTAACCCAGAATTATTTTTTTCCCTTGGAAAATATGTTTCCCAGACACACTGGGGAAATACAATGTATTCCTCCAATTGAATACTTGTGGGTTTATTACCGAGAGTATTTAAATAATCAGAAGGAAAAAGGTAATGGTGGAAAACCATCTAAGTAGTGGAAATCTCAAAACTGATGAAGGCCTAACTGATAATATTTTAGACATAGCTGCTTTTAAGTTTGAATCACAAATTACTCTTTCAGGTATAGTCAGCAAAACATAGAAAATGCATATTTGGAGTTTCAGAAAGGTAATGGAACTTTAGAAGTCATCACAATAATGATTACTATCAATAAATCCACAGCAATAATAGCCATGTAATATCTATTATGAATGCACTATGTATACCAGAAACTGTGCAGTGAATATTACCTACAATTTCCTTTAATAGATGTAACTTCTCTGAGTTATGGATGATTGCACTTATTTTATAGTTGAGATTGCTAAGGGACAGAACTCCTGGAAAGAAAACCTGAGGTTCTGGACAGAACTTTGGTAATCTCAATGTTCCAGCACAGAAACAGGGTCATATGTTAGGAAATGATAATGAGAAAAGAAAATATAAAATGCTACAGAAAGTTCAGTTTCTCAGAAATTATGAGATTAGATTCATGAAGTTTTGCTTAAGAATCAAATGGTACCAAGAAGTAAAAGAGGAGGTGGTAGTTAAGGGCTGTGAATCGAACAGAAGAATGGCAACAGCTTGTGGCAAATTCAGATGGCTGAAGGGGTTAATAACTGGGATGAGATGTTCTTTGAAGAAGTTATCTAACAGGAAGAGGAAGGAAGTTTTGTTATTAGGAAGTAGAAGTAAGAAGGGGAAGTGTTTTAGACTGTGACAGGAATTCATGAGTTTGATTTTTAAGTGTCACGGGAAAAATAGTTTAATTTTGTGAAAGGAGTCTCCTTGTATTTGGATCTGACCCGTAGTGGATTGTCAGTAATTATTTGTAAAATAAAAACCTATATGAAAATTGATTTAGCAAGATCTCTGGAAAGAAACAAAAAGATAAGATCAAGAAAAGAGGAGGCTAAACTTGGAAAAATGTAGAAGCATTTTTTTCTATAACTCATGTTTAAAAATCTGCTAAGAGCTAGTGAAAACAGTCACTTGGAAAGGAAAAGGAGTTAGGGAAGTTGAGGAAGCTCATTATTGATAGGCCTTACATCTTGGGAAAGTAGAAAGCTAAAACATCTGAAGAAAGAGAGAGCCACGGCAGTGGGATAAGAACTTGAAAAGAATGAAAAATTGGCCACAGGTACACTGGCACCCAGGAAAACTGAGCAGGCAAGCAATGAGAGATGAAATATTTATGAAAATTGTACGGCAATAAGGAATGTCTTAAGCAAATTAAACAACAGGAATTTGCAAGCACACTAAATACTACATGGAGAACTAGGAGGGTGTCAAGCTTGTGTGCAATGATCTATCTAGTCTAGGACATATTTTCCTAAAATATCATCAGTGCTAACTGGATTACAATCAACTGAGGGGCTTGTTAAAAATGCAAAGTTTGGGGTCATAAAGCGGTTCTTCTAAATCAGAAACTCTGCAGGCAGGCCCTGTAATCTGTAATTTAACACCTCCTAGGGTAAAGTTTATGCATATTAAAGTGATACATTACACAAGGAGAGAAGCGAAGGAGAGAGAGAAAGCCAGAGTATGAGAAACATTATAGAGGCACAGGTGGTTGCAGTTAGCTAGAAAGCCCACTACAGTGTGGAGGGCAGGAGACATTCTACCTTCCTTACCCATTGTGACGGTTGAGAGACACAGTTCTGATATCTGAAGACATGAAACATGATTACTTTTGGCTTAGGAACACAGGTCTAATTTTGTTTTATCTAGGGGAATCCACAATTATCACAGTGTCTGTGTAACAGGGGATTTTTAGGAAATTCTCCCTCCCTAGAGATTTGAAATTTCTTGCCAGTCTAGGTACACATTTTCCTTCTTATGGAAATAATTAATGAATTTGTAATTATTATTTCTAAACAAAGCATCACAGGTGTCACTTTTCCCTTGGCCTGTAAGCTACTCCCATGTCTTCATTTTTGTACTGAGGAAGTTTGAATGTACATATTCAATATTCCCTCCTTTTGTTCTTTTGTTTAGAATCCTATAGCTTTATTCTGTTAAGTATACACTCCCTAATCTATTTACGAAAAGACTGATATTTTTTTTTGAATTTTATTTTATTTATTTTTTATGCACCAAAAAGATTGTTATTTTTGTTATCCCTCAGATTTTGCCCATTGCTCGTGCTAACAGGATTAATACATGGGGCTGAGAAGAATTTATTATTAGGAAATGATCACTTTCTCCCTCAGCCTCAGGAGAGTTTATATATAGGGATGATAACATTACCTATAAATTTTGGGGAGTATGGTCTACCTGTAGGCTGCAGCTATTTTAGACTCCTTTACCCTCATCATTTGTCTGCCCCCAATATTAACGCAAAGGATGCTTTCCATTTGAAATCAGAGGGCTAAAAGCAACACAGGTGATTATTAATGTTGGAGATTGGTTTGAATATGGGAAAAATGGCATGGAGAACCCTTGAACTTATCTCTATCTTTTGATTTTCTAAAATTCTCCACTTGCTGAAATTAAAAGAGTTGAATTATTAGCTGGGTTGAATATTGGAATCACCCAGAATTTAGGTAGAACACAAAACAGAGTGACATTAAATATTAAGTTGTCACAATAGTAATTCACTGTAGTTTAAATAATATATAAAAATCTCAAGGCTAATAGAAATAATCACAAATCAAACCATAAAACAATGGCACAAAAGTTTTTTTAAATGCCGTATCTTTAATTCTCAAATTCAGCCTAAAAGAGGTTTTCAGATTCTTTGCACCTAGAATCAGCCAGAAGAGACTGATGAGAAGAGACTGAGGATAAAGCAATAGCAGATGTATTCAATGAGTCTAGTACTGGAGTAGGAGAGGCTAGGAGAGAGAAGGGATGTCATTAGACCTACAATGTCTAATTCAAAGATGAAGGACTCTTCATAAATTAAAAATTTTAAGTCCCTAATAATTTTAGAGAAGTTATGTTTATGTCTATATATGCTATCATATAAATATTCAATTATAATTAGTATTTAATTTTTACTTTGGGAAGTTTTATTCAAAATTTAAAAGAAAAAGTTATAGGTATGTCACTTAAATTCAGTCATTTGAAAGATTTTTTGTAATACTCTTTCGTTATTTGTGATATTAGGAAATAGTAAAAAAGTGGAGCCATATGCTTGAAGCTATGTGTAACACTTGGTAGCTTTCATATCTATCACTCAATTATCTACTAAATAGGAGTCAGAGGAATAATTTGGTGGAAAGAAAACAAGACTAAAACAAACACAACAGCATGAATTATTTTCTTAAAACATTTTTCTGTTATTCTGATGAAATTAATTGTTTAAAAGCAGAATTTGTATTTTCTTCTGTCATTTTCCAAACATCTGTTTCATAATACACTATCTGCAGAGGTTCACATTGACAATGTTTTTTGTTGTTGTTGTTGGGTTTTTTTTTTACATCTTTATTAGAGTATAATTGCTTTACAATGGTGTGTTAGTTTCTGCTTTATAACAAAGTCAATCAGCTATACATATACATATATCCCCATATCTCCTCCCTCTTGCGACAAGGTTTTCTCCAAAATAAAAAAGAATAGACTTTAGTTTCCAAACCATTTCATTGTATTTTCATACATCAAACTATTAATATGATTGCCTTTTCTGTAAATATATCTAGTATCTCTGTGTAAACTAACTGAATGTCAGTCTAAGTTGTCCATACTGGTACTCTTTATAAAGAAACATTTTTAAAGTATTAATTATATGCCAGTTCATGAGCTAGGTACTGCACATACATTTAACCCTCAACAACAGTCCCATGAGGTAAGTCATAAGCCTTTCTCCATTTCACATATGAGGCATCAGAGGCACAGATACATTAGTAATAATTGAGAATTAGGAAAGCTGGTTTGGAACCAGAGATTCATCTGGCTTTAGAGAATAGGTTCTTCACCCATATACTACCATATATCATAACTCAGGATATGTGATAGAAATAGTAAATTGTACCTTTGATAAGAAAGCATGAAAAAGATAAGGAGTTGTAAACAGCTCACTTATCAAGTAATCTTGGCTTGAAAATGCATAAAAATTCACCATGGATACATTCCTGATAATCATGTGCACTGAGACTCAAAGAGGAAGGAAAACAATTAGATATTCATAATGATAATGAGGAAACACTGTTAGTTGTACGTATTGAATTAAATCAACCACTGGAACATTACTGGAATTTATGTAATTATGTTATTTTTAAAATGCAGATTAATAATTCACTATTCAGTGATTATAACTCACTGATAACTATAATGCTCTATACACAAAGGAAATAAGGTAAAAATATTACTGACAATTTTGAGTCCAGCCCCAACAAGGGTCTTCCTGCTGGGTGTCCTTCGATACAACAGAATGAAATGGAGCTCAGTTCAGAAGAAAAGGAAATCTTTTATTCTTGGATCAGAGAATGACGAGGTCCGAGCTCCCGCCCTAGAGTATGGGCTCTCCCGACAGGCTGTGGGAGGGGCTGCTTTATAGGGTTCCAGTCTGCCAGGAGGGGGAGGGGTCAGATTTCTCCCTGGGCCGGTGCAGCTGTGCTGCTCGTGTGGTTCCGGATCGCAGTGCCGGCACGGCAGCTCGGCATGGGGCCCGCCACCTCCAACATGAATTGCAATGTTGAGCGCAGCGCTTCTGCACTCGGACAGCAGAGCTGAGTAGTTTCGCACAGGGGTCTCTGGTCTGAAGCAATGTGTGCAAGGCCTCTGCACGCGGCACCCTGTGAGCAAGTAAAACTAGGCTAAAACAAAAGAAAAGAAAAAAAAGGTGAGACTTTATTACGCAGTATCATTTTTATTTCTAGGGAATTATTAATGGGCTTTTTTGGTGACAAATCCGTCCTCTGTCTTTTATCCTCCTCCTCATTCTTGAGGAGCACAGGTCCAACTTCTGTAATTCATCATAACCCCGGGTAGAGAAGCAGAACTTCTCCCCAGCTGCCTTTAGATGTATTTGATTGTCACCAGCTCTCTGCTCTAACTACTCATATCCCTGAGCAACCAAATTTGTCTAACCTTTTGGAGACAAAGGACACCAGACAATTTAAGATACATGGCCCCCATATTAGCAAGAGAATAATGGTCACATGTCAAATTTTTCCTAAAAATTAAGGTAACTAGGTCTTTTTTTTTTTTTTTTTTTTTTTGCGGTACGCGGGCCTCTCACTGTTGCGGAGCACAGGCTCCAGACGCGCAGGCTCAGCCGCTCCGCGGCATGTGGGATCTTCCCAGACCGGGGCATGAACCCATGTCCCCTGCATCGGCAGGCAGACTCTCAACCACTGCGCCACCAGGGAAGCCCAAGGTATCGGTCTTTTGCCTGTAGGCAAAAGTGTGCCCTGATGTTGAAGCTCACTGCCACACTTGTTTTTTGAAAGAGAAACTTCAGGTCAGGGAGAGGTTTACATGAGTAGTCAAAGGGGTCTCTTGCCTCAGGTTATCTCTCCAGAGTTTCAGGCTCAAGGCCCTCCTCACTCAAATGTAATGTACCCATGGAGTGATCCCATGCAACTTCAGGGTAGAATGTGTAGTTAGGATCACCAATGGCATCCATTCCACTCCATCAGTTGGAGTGAGCTGATCTTTCGAGCTGCTTGTTTTCCAGGTTTTTAGTTTCACCCAGTCTCCTTGTCAGAAAGAATGGAGAGCCAGGTCCCTGGGTGTGGGCAGTACTTGGTTACTATATGCAATGGGGGATTTCCTGGTTTCTCCTACCAGGAGGGCATACTTGAATTCTTCCATTTCTAGGGGGTTAAAGTGCCTCTTCTGGGGCTTGGGGAATGGATTTACCATGCAAAAGTTCAAATGCACTTTAATTTATCCCTTGGGGCTAATTGCATATGTAGCGGGGGCAATCAGAAGCAACTTAATCCAATATTCTTGAGTTTCCTGACATAACTTGGCTAAGGCCCCTTTCAAGGTCTGATTGGATCTCTCTACTTTCCCTGACAGTTGGGGTCTCCAGGCAGAGTGCATGGTCCATTTTATTCCCAGGACACTCGTTCTCCCTTCCATCAATTGAGACGCAAATGCTAAAACATTATCACTTGGTAGGGATCCTGGGATCCCAAACCTGGAGATTATTTATTTTAGAAATGCCTTAATCACTTCAGCTACCATTTCAGTTCTAGCAGGGATTGCTTCTCTCTATCCAGAAAATGAGTCTATTAGAACCAAGAGGTGCCTGAAATTGCCTGAAATGAACCTGAAATCAGTCTGTGACTCTTCCCCAGGTTTTGTCCTTCTGGTCTGAATGAGCCTTATCTAGTTCATTAACTAGCTACCCATGGCCTCCTAGGTCTCTACTGAAGCCCCATCTTGGGGCTTTGTCTAATTCTTCCTTTATGTAGATTGGGGAATAATTGATGGATCTGGCCTTCCAGGTATGAGGGGTAGTTACCAAGTTACTGGTACTAGGGCTGCCCTTTTGGCAATTGCATCCACCTTGTTGTTTCCCTTTATTACCTCTGTAACTCCCATTTGATAACCCCTACAATGAATCACTGCCACCTTTTTTGGAAGCTGTATTACTTCTAAGAGACCCAACATGCTTAAGCCATGTTTCACTTGCTTAGTCAGTGTCCTTGGTCCGTTTTGTCAGGAGGTCCTTATAACCAGGGCCCGTTCCCAGTCTTGCCTCTTGGCTCACAGGACTGGCCACTTTCCTTTACCAAACCAAAAGTGACTATGGAGAAGGCTATTGTAGACCCTGGAGGTTGGCAAGGAGGGTAAAAGCCCTGATGTGGCCACTACTGCCTTGTACAGGGGCCATGAGGACAGTGGGAAAGACTGTCTCAGCTCCCTCTCATCCACAGGTCCCATTTGTCCCTGGGCATCCTATACCATGGGAAGGCCAGCCAGAGGCAGTGGGCAGACACTCGTGAGTTTCAGTGGCTGATCCCCGACAGTGCCACAGTATGATCCCTTCAAGATAACTCGGGACTACACTGTGTGTGCACCACATCTGGGTATTGGGTTTCTGATCAGAGTTGCTCTGAACTTGCTGAAGGCTGCTGCCATTTTACCCCAGAGTCAGTCATCCTCACATGAACCTCCTAAAGCTTTCACCATCCTACCCCTGGAGCCAGGGTGAGCCTAGAGCCTAGTGGATAGGTGAAAAGGCCACAGTTTGTCCCACCTGAGGTGCTAAAATTTTGTTGCCAACCCTCCCAAGTTGATCTCCAACAATGGTCCTTTTGCCCAGTGTCATTTGAACCAATAAAATGAGACTGAGTTTGGTTCAGAAGCATAGGAAAGCTTTACTCTGATCAGAGAATGAGGGGGGTGGGGTGTGTGTGTGTGGGGTGTGTGCGCTCTTGTTCTAAAGCACATGCTCTCCCTGAAAGGCAGGGTTGCTTTATAGGGTTGTCATCAGTGGGGAGAAGGCAGAGTCCCTGTGGGTCAGTGCAGCTGTGCTGCTCGGGGTTCCGCCACCAGCCGCCATCTTGAATTGAGGTGCAGCAATTCTACACATGGTCTGCCAAGCTAAAGTGTTGGGCACCCTATGAGTATAGGGTAAATATAAAAGAAAAAAAAGTTAGATTTTATTTTATCACCCAGATTCTACTTTTATTTCCCATGAATTGTTAATTTTGCCAGTGACAAAAACTAGCTAATACATTCTAAAAAAAAAAGTAAATAAAAATATGCAAATGTTAGAACATGTGATAATTTTATTTTTTATTGAAGTATAGTTGATTTACAATGTTGTGTTAGTTTCAGGTGTACAGCAAAGTGATTCAGTTATACACTGATATATATCTATTCTTTTTCAGATTCATTTCCCTTATAGGTTATTACAAAATATTGAGTATAGTTTCCTGTGCTATAAAGTAGGTCCTTGTTGGTTATCTATTTTATTTATAGTAGTGTGTATATGTTAATCCCAAACTCCTAATTTATCCGTCCTTTCCCCTTTGGTAACTATAAGCTTGTTTTCTATGCTTGTGGATCTATTTCTGTTTTGTAAATAAGTTCATTTGTACTATTATTATTTTATTTTTTAGATTCCACATATAAGTGATATCATATGGTATTTGTCTTCCTCTGTCTGGCTTACTTCACTTAGTGTAATAATCTCTAGGTCCATCCATGTTGCTGCAAATGGCATTATTTCATGGTTTTTTATGGCTGAGTAATATTCCATTGTACTTATACCACATCTTCTTTATCCATTCATCTGTTGATGGACTTTTAAGTTGCTACCATGTCTTTAAATTAATCATCTTTTAAAAATTTTATCTCAATTTATATTTAAATAACTATTACATAGTTGAACTTTTAAAATTTTCTGGTATTTTCTATAACATGACTGTCTCATCTAAAAGTAGCCAAATATTTGTTTTCAATTGCAAATCAAGGTATAAATTCTCCTAAAGATCAAAATATTCTCTTCATATCAATACTATCACCATTACTCCATTCCTCAGATAAAGACTAATCTGATTGGTTTATGAAGAAGGAAGCAAGTGAAGTAAAATTTGTCAATTGACTTCAGTGTTTGTAATTCTGAAGACAGTCAACATTTCACAACAAAACGAAAAGAGACTGTTATACATTTAAAAAGCATGTTTTGGTCTAGGGAAAAAAATCATCTGTATTATATTAGGTTTGATGGCAGCAAAATTTCCTGGCCACTGAAATTCAAGCAAAGCATGCATTGGAAGATTCAACTTGCATCTGTTACTCAGCTACAATGACTTATACACTGTGGTAGATATTAGATATATATTTTGAACACGGCACCCATAGTCCCTAGCAATATGACTTTTGCAGGAGTAATTTCTATATAAACTTATAGTTCCCTTTTACTCATTTTGCATTCACTTGAAAAAATATTCTTACTTTGTATGAGTTCTTGTAAAGTTTGGATATTAACCCCTTACTGAAAGTATATTTACAAATATCTTCTCTTATTCAATAGGTTACCTTATTTTGTTGATGGTTTCCTTCACTGCAATAATTTTATTAGTTTGATGTAGTCCCATTTGTTTATTTTTGCTTTTGTTGTCCTTGCCTGAGGAGACAGATTAAAAAAGAAATTGATAAGACCAATGTCAAAGAGCATATTGCCTATGTTTTCTTCCAGAAGTTTAATAGTTTTAGGTCATACATTTAGGTCTTTAATACATTTTGAGTTTATTTTTGTGTATGGTGTAAAAAAGTGCTGTAGTTTCATTCTTTTGCATGTAGTTGTCCAGTTTTCCCAACATCATTTATTGAAGAGACTCTCTTTTCCCCATTGTGTATTTTTGTCTCCTTTGTAATAGATTAATAGATCATGTAAATATGGCTTTATTTCTGAGCTCCCTGTTCTGTTCCTTTGATCTATGTGTCTGTTTCTGTGCTAGTACCATACTGTTTTGATTACTATAGCTTTGTAATATAGAAAATTGCTTTTGCTATGTAGGGTCTTTTGTAGTTGCATACAAAATTTAGCATTATTTGTTCTAGTTATATGAAAAATGCCATGAGTATTTTAATAGGGATTCCATTGAATCTATGGATTGCTTTGGATAGTGTGGCCATTTTAACAATATTAATTATTCCAATCCATTAGCCTGGTATATCTTTCCATTTACTTTTGTCACTCAGCTTTTAGTGGAATCCCACTCATTTGTTTTTCATGCATATCTTTTTTATTGAAGTGTAGTTGATTAACAACATTGTTTTAGTTTCAGGTGTACAACATAGTGATTCAGTATTTTTGGAGATTATACTCCCTTATAGGTTATTATAAAATAATGGGTATAATTCCCTGTGCTCTACAGTATATCCTTGTTGCTTATCTATTTTATGTATAGTAGTTTGTATCTGTTAATCCCGTGTCCCTCAATTATCCCTCCCACCTTTCCTCTCCTGTTTGGTAACCACAAGTTTGTTTTCTATATCTATGAGTGTGTTTCTAATTTGTATACACATTCATTTGTATTTTTTTTTTACATTCCACATATAATTGATGTCATGTAGTATTTGTCTTTCTCTTTCTGACTTATTTCAGTAAGCATAATATTCTCTAGGTCCACCCACATTGATGTAAATGTCAGTATTTCATTTATTCTTATGGCTGAGTATTATTCCATTATATAAATAAATGTGTGTGTGTGTGTGTGTGTGTATATGTGTGTGTGTGTGTGTATGTATATATTTTGTCTTCTTAATCCAGGTGTCTGTTGATGGGCGCTTGGGTTGCATTACTTCCATGTCTTGGCTATTTTAAGTAGTGCTGCTATGAACATTGGAGTGTATGTATCTTTTTGAATTAATGTTTTCATTTTTTCTGGATATATATACTCTGAGTGGGATTGCTGGATCATATGATAGTTCTATTTTTAATTTCTTAAGGAATCTCTGCACCGTTTTCCATAGTGGCTGTAAAAATTTACATGCCCACTGACATGCATGTCTTTTTGTACCACTCCATTAAATAGACTATTAATAATTTGAGGGCAAAGATAACACTTGTGTTATTCACTGTTGTATCCCTAATACTTAACAATTTTCTTGGAATAGAATACATATTAAATAACTATTTATAAATATAATTCATTAATTAATATGTTAAAAGAAAATATTTATCTAAACTCTTGAAGTGTCATGTTATGGCAATGACATATATTGATTAATTCAGTTTGAAACTGAGTTTCTAAGATAAATGTAGTAAACTTCTAGGTTGTTGCATAAGGATAGTGATATGCCATTTGGAATAGTGTAGCCAAAGTTGGTGTTGAAACAACTCCTCCAAGAAGTCAGAGGTATATGTTGGGGTTAGGAATTATTCTTTCTGAGATACTATATGGCATGTAAGTTAACTTTAACCTTGAAGGATATAAAAGCTCCTCTTAAGTATCACTCCCCATATCATACCTTTAAGGGATAAATCAGAAAACAAGAAGATGTTTTACTTTTAAAAAAGATGAGTATAGTAAATTGATCTAGGACCCTAATTACACCATAGGGCAAGAGAAATTGTCTGTATCTAACTGAATAAATTGCTTCCTCTTAGACGCCTTAACAAGTAAGAAATGACCCTTAGCTACTCCTAAGCAAGTGCTTGACCATCTCCCACTTTGGTACTCTTCTTTGCCTTCTCTGTCCTACTATTTAAACCATTTAAATAAACTTTCACTGTCACACTGATAAGACAGGCTAGAGAGAACACTCTTTTTATTAGATCCTAAGCTTGTAATTTTTGTACTGATTTGGTGCAAAGAATAGGCAGAATAGGCAGATGAATAGCTTATGTACTGTTTAGATTTTTTATTTTGTACTGTTTTAGGGACAGGGATATTTAACATTCTTTTTCATGTTACTTGACATATTACAATAGAACTACACTTCAAAGAATCTTGGTACAGAGATTGGTTCAAGATGATGGAGTAGAAGGACATGTGCTCACTCCCTCTTGCGAGAGCACCAGAATCACAACTAACTGCTGAACAATCAACAGGAAGACTCTGGACTCACCAAAAAAGATACCCCACATCCAAAGACAAAGGACAAGCCACAATGAGATGGTAAGAGGGACACAATCACAATAAAATCAAATCCCATAACCACTAGAAGGGCGACTCACAAACTGCAGAACAATTATACCACAGAAGTCCACCCACTGGACTGAAGGTTCTGAGTCCCACGTCAGGCTTCCCAACCTGGGAGTCTGACAATGGGAGGATTCCCGTAGAATCAAACTTTGAAGCCTAGAGGGATTTGATGGCAGGACTTCAACAGGACTGGGGGAAACAGAGACTCCACTCTTGTAGATCACACACAAAGTAGTGTGCACACCAGGACCCAGGTGGAAGGAGCAGTGACCCCATAGGAGACTGAACCAGACCTAGCTGCTACTGTTGGAAGGTCTCCTGTAGAGGTGGGGGGTGGCTATGGCTCACGGTGAGGACAAGGACACTGGCAGCAGAAATTCTGAGAAGTACCCTCATGGAATATGCCAGTAGCCCCAACAAAGAGCCTGTAGGCTCCAGTGCTGGGTCACCTCAGGCCAAACAACCAACAGGGAGGGAACTCAGCCCCACCCATTAGCAGAGAAGCATATTAAAGTTTTACTGAGCTCTGCCCAACAGAGCAACACCTAGCTCCACCCACTGCCAGTCTCTCCCATCAGGAAGCTTGCACAAGCCTCTTAGATAGCCTCATCCACCAGAGGGCAGACAGCAGAAGCAAAAAGAACTACAATCCTGCAGCCTGTGGAGTGAAAACCACATTCACAGGACAATAGACAAAATGAAAAGGCAGAGGACTATGTACCAGATGAAGGAACAAGATAAAACCCCAGAAAAACAATTAAATGAAGTGGAGATAGGTAACCTTCCAGAAAAAGAATTCAGAATAATGATAGTGAAGATGATCCAGGACCCTGGAAAAAGAATGGAGGCAAGGATCGAGAAGATGCAACAGATGTTTAACAAAGACCTAGAAGAATTAAAGAACAAACAAACAGAGATGAACAATACAATAACTGAAATGAAAAATACACTTGAAAGAATCAATAAAAAAATAACTGAGGCAGAAAAACGGATAAGTAACCTGGAAGACAGAATGGTGGAAATCACTGCTATGGAACAGAATAGGGAAAAGAGAATGAAAAGAAATGAAGACAGCCTAAGAGATCTCTGGGACAACATTAAATGCACCAACATTCGGATTATAGGGGTCCCAGTTGGAGAATAGAGAGAGAGAAAGGACCTGAGAACATATTTGAAGAGGTTAGAGTAGAAAACTTCACTAACATGGGAAAGGAAATAACCACCCAAGTCAAAGAAACACAGAGAGTTCCAGGCAGGATAAACCCAAGGAGAAACCTGCCAAGTTGCATAGTGATCAAATTGACAAAAATTAAAGACAAAGAAAAATTATTAAAAACAACAAGGGAAAATGACAAATAACGTACAAGGGAACTCCCATAAGGTTAATAGCTGATTTCTCAGCAGAAGCTCTACAAGCCAGAAGGGAGTGGCATGATATATTTAAAGTGATGAAAGGGAAGAACCTACAACCAAGATTACTCTACCTGGCAAGGATCTCATTCTGGTTCGATGGAGAAATCAAAAGCTTTACAGACAAGCAAAAGCTAAGAGAATGTAGCACCACAAAACCAGCTCTACAACAAATGCTAAAGGAACTTCTCTAAGTGGGAAGCACAAAGGAAGAAAAGGACCTACAAAAACAAACCCAAAACAAGTAAGAAAATGGTAATAGGAACATATATATCGATAATTATCTTAAATGTGAATAGATTAAATGCTCCAACCAAAAGACACAGGCTTGCTGAATGGATACAAAAACAAGAGCCATATATATGCTGTCTACAAGAGACCCACTTCAGACCTAGGGACACATACAGACTGAAAGTGAGGGGATGGAAAAAGTTATTCAATGCAAGTGGAAATCAAAAGAAAGCTGGAGTAGCAATACTCATATCAGATAAACTAGACTTTAAAATAAAGAATGTTAAAAGAGACAAGGAAGGACACTACATAATGGTCAAGGGATTAAGGCAAGAAGAAGATATAACAATTATAAATATATATGCACCCAACACAGGAGAACCTCAATACATAAGGCAACTGCTAACACCTATAAAAGGGGAAATCGAAAGTAACACAATATAGTGGGGGATATTAACACCTCACTCACACCAATGGACAAATCATCCAAACAGAAAATTAATAATGAAACACAAGCTTTAAATGACACAATAGACCAGATAGAGTTAATTGATAATTATAGGACATTCCATCCAAAAACCGCAGATTACACCTTCTTAAGTGCGTACAGAACATTCTCCAGGATAGATCACATCCTGGTTCACGAATCAAGCCTTGGTAAATTTAAGAAAATTGAAATCATATCAACCATCTTTTCCAACCACAATGCTACGAGATTAGAAATCAGTTACAGGGAAAAGAATGTAAAAAACACAAACACCTGGAGGCTAAACAATACGTTACTAAATAACCAAGAGATCACTGAAGAAATCAAAGAGGAAACCAAAACTACCTAGAGAAAAATGACTATGAAAACACAATGATCCAAAACCTATGGGATGCAGCAAAAGCAGTTCTAAGAGGGCAGTTTATAGCAATACAATCCTACCTCAAGAAACAAAAAAAATCTGGAATAAACCTTCTAAACTTACATCTAAAGGAACTAGAGGAAAAAGAACAAACAAAACCCAAAGTTAATAGAAGAAAAGAAATCATAAAGATCAGAGCAGAAATAAATGAAATAGAAACAAAGAGAACAATAGCAAATATTAAGAAAACTAAAACCTGGTTCTTTGAGAAGATAAACAAAATTGATAAACCTTTAGCCAGACTTATCAAGGTAAAGAGGGATAGGACTCAAAACAATAAAATTAGAAATGAAAAAGGAGAAGTTACAGCGGACACCACAGAAATACAAAGCATCATAGGAGACTACTACAAGCAACCCTATGCCAATAATATGGAGAACCTGGAAGAAATGGACAAATTCTTAGAAAGGTATAACCTTCCAAGACCGAACCAGGAAGAAATAGAAAATATGAACAGACCAATCACAAGTAATGAAATTGAAACTGTTATTAAAAATCTTCCAGCAAACAAAAGTCCAGGACCAGATGGCTTCACAGGTGAATTCTATCAAACATTTAGAGGAGAGCTAACACCCATCCTTCTCAAACTCTTCCAAAAAATTGCAGAGGAAGGAACACTCCCAAACTCATTCTACGAGGCCACTATCACCCTGATACCAAAACCAGACAAATATACTAAAAAGAAAAGAAAACTACTGGCCAATATTACTGATGAATATAGATGAAAAAATCCTCAACCAAATCCTCAGCAAACAGAAAACTTTAAAAGGATGATACACCATGATCAAGTGGGATTTATCCTAGGGATGCAAGGATTCTTCAATATACACAAATCAATCAATGTGATACACCATATTAACAAATTGAAGAATAAAAACATATGATCATCTCAATAGATGCAGAAAAAGATTTGACAAAATTCAACACCCATTTATGATAAAAAACTCTCCAGAAAGCAGACATAAAGGGAATCTACCTCATCATAATAATGGCCATATATGACAAACCCACAGCAAACATCATTCTCAATGGTGAAACACTAAAAGCATTTCTTCTAAGATCAGGAATAAGACAAGGAGGTCCACTCTGACCAGTCTTATTCAACATAGTTTTGGAATTCCTAGCCATGACAATCAGAGAAGAAAAAGAAATTAAAGGAATACAAATTGGAAAAGAAGAGGTAAAACTGTCAGTGTTTGCAGATGACATGATACTATACATAGATAATCCTAAATATGCCACCAGAAAACTACTTGAGCTAATCAATGAATTTGGTAAAGTTGCAGTACACAAAATTAATGCAAAGAATTCTCTTGAATTCCTATACACTAACAATGAAAGATCAGAAAGAGAAGTTAAGGAAACAGTCCCATTTACCATTGCAACAAAAAGAATAAAATACCTAGGAATAAACCTACCTAAGGAGGTGAAAGACCTGTACTCAGAAAAGTATACGGCACTGATGAAAGAAATCAAAAATGACACAAACAGATGGAGAGATATACCCGTTCTTGGACTGGAAGAATCAATATTGTGAAAATGACTATGCTACCCATAGCAATCTACAGATTCAATGAAATACCTATCAAATTACCAATGGCACTTTTTACAGAAGTAGAACAAAAAATTTTAAAATTTGTATGGAGACACAGAAAACCCCTAATAGCCAAAGCAATCTTGAGGAGAAAAAACGGAGCTAGAGGAATCAGTCTCCCTGACTTCAGACTATACGACAAAGTTACAATAATGAAGACAATATGGTACTGGCACAAAAACAGAAATATAGATCAGTGGAACGGGATAGAATGCCCAGAGATAATCCCACACACCTATGGTCAACTAATCTATGACAAAGGAGGCAAGGGTATACAATGAAGAAAAGACAGTCTCTTCAATAAGTGGTGCTGGGAAAACTGGACAGCTACATGTAAAAGAATGAAATTAGAACACTCCCTAACACCATACACAAAAATAGACTCAAAATGGATTAAAGATCTAAATGTAAGACCAGACACTATAAAACGCTTAGAGGAAAACATAGGAAGGACACTCCTTGACATAAATCACAGCAAGGTCTTTTTTGACCCATCTCCTAGAGTAATGGAAATAAAATAAAAAATAAACAAATGGACCCGAATGAAACTTAAAAGCTTTTGCACAGCTAAGGAAACTATAGACCATACGAAAAGACAACACTTAGAATGGGAGAAAATATTTGTGAACGAATCAACGGACAAAGGATTAATCTCCAAAATATATAAACAGCTCATGCATCTCAATAGTAAAAAAACAACCCGAACAAAAAATGAGCAGAGGACCTAAATAGACATTTCTCCAAAGAGGAGATGCAGCTGGCCGCGTGGCATATGAAAAGCTGCTCAAGACCACTAATTATTAGAGAAATGCAAATCAAAACTACAATGAGGTATCACCTCACACCAGTTAGAATGGGCATCATCAGAAAATCTACAAAAAACAAATTATAGAGAGGGTGTGGAGTAAAGGGGACCCTCTTGCACTGTTGGTGGGAATGTAAATTGATACAGCCACTGTGGTGAACAGTATGGAGGTTACTTAAAAACTAAAAATAGAATTACCATATGACCCAGCAATCCCACTACTGGGCATATACCCAGAGAAAATCATAATTCAAAAAGACACATGCACCCCTGTGTTCATTGCAGCACTATTTACAATAACTAGGTCATGGAAGGAACTTAATTTCCCATCAACAGATGAATGGATAAAGAGGAAGTGGTACATATATATAATTGAATATTACTCAGACATAAAAATAAATGAAATTGGGTTATTTCTAGAGATGTAGATGGACCTAGAGACTGTCACACAGAGTGAAGTACGTCAGAAAGAGAAAAACAAATATCATATATTAACGCATATGTGTGGAATCTAGAAAAATGGTGTAGATGAACCAGTTTGCAAGGCAGAAATAGAAGCACAGATCTAGACAACAAATATATGGACACCAAGGAAGGAAAACGGTGAGCGTGGAGGTGGTGTGATGAATTGGGAGATTGGGATTGACCTATATACACTAATATGTATAAAATAGATAATAAGAATCTGCTGTATAAAAAATAAACAAAATAAAAACCAAATAAAAAAAGAATTTTGCTACAAATAAAGGTGCTGTGTGTGTGTGTGTGTGTATGCTGGTATCAAGGGATAATAGAACTGAGAGTGCTTGAGTTTTGTATCTACATGTGCTCAGTGTAGAAAGGGACATGGTATCCAGGAGGAGGAGAAGATCCATGAAGTGAACAAATTCAGTAGGTGCAGTGGCTCAGAGATAGAGACAACCAGGCAAATACAAGCCTCTCAGGATTATTTCAGCTTATAATTTGATGTGAGACATTGATTTTGTTTTTGTCAAACGTATCTATATCTTCAGGTGTAAGCTAACTTTAATTTTCCTCAGCAACATTAACCTTAGCCACTTTAATTTCATACACAAATCATCTTTCTAGCAACATTTCTTTGTGAGAAACTAATTTGTTCAAAAAACTCTGCCACGCATGCTCATAAATCAACTGTTTATTTCCTGCCAAAATGTAATGTACTTTGTTTTATATTGGGTAAACACATGCTTAAGGCACGAAAGCCAAGTTTTAAAATACCAAACAGCAAAGCCCCAAATTTTACTCATAAGTATTATACAAGGTCCTGCCTATAAGAAAGCAAGCGATTAAAAACAAGCTCTTCCACTTGTAAGTCAGCTTTTCAGATCTGAGCAACCATTGGATAGTAAACTATATTGATGAGGAATCAAAAATTATTCTCTTGGTAGGAAATCTTCCCAGTGAAAGAAGGGGAATGCAGAATGTGTTTCTGTTGAGGATTTAACAGCATTAAATATAAATAGCTTTTCATTCCTCACTTGACAAGGTAGCAAGGAAATGTTTTAGGCAAGGACAGGTGTCATGCCATATGTTGCTAAGTGTTTAATCAAGGACCTATATCTACCCTAGAACATCTTTTTAATGGATATGTTTCACTTACTGGGGAGAAACCTGAACCAGTGGAGAGGTACATTTTGCATTTCAATGATCAGTGAGGTAAAGACTGATGACAAAAACACTGGAGTAATGTGTGCAAGAAAAGGACTTAAGCCAAGATTTTAAATATGCCAAGACAAGTTAAATGCTCTGATATCAATTCAAAGCCATTGAATGAATAAATGCATGAATTGACAGTTATAGGGATAGAGAGCATTTTTCTTTATACAATTAAGGGAAATGACACATGCTTCTTTTAAACTTAACCATCATTTTTTCAATAGCAATTTTTTTTTTTTTTTTTTGCGGTACGTGGGCCTCTCACCACTGTGGCCTCTCCCGTTGGCGGAGCACAGGCTCCGGACGCGCAGGCTCAGCGGCCATGGCTCACGGGCCCAGCCGCTCCGCGGCATGTGGGGTCCTCCCGGACTGGGGCACGAACCCGTGTCCCCTGAACCGGCAGGCGGACTCTCAACCACTGCGCCACCAGGGAAGCCCAATAGCAATTTTTTATGAAAATTGGTAAGTGATGACATGATGAAGGGTGGCGATTACACCTTTTGAGTCAAAAGGCAAATAATTTGTAAATATTTCCTTTCTGAATAGTAAGCCTTTGCACTTCATTTTTCTTGATTTGAGAAGTATTTAATTAGTACAAATTCAACCATAAATTGTATAGTTCCTAATCACCACAGCAAGTTTTTCATTTTTCCAATATGATCCTTGGTAAACTGACAGATTTCTGTGATTGAACAAAATAATAGTGTTGTTTATTTTTTAACATGACAACTGAATAGTATTCTATATACTACACATACTTTCAGAGAGAGGTGCTGCCAAAGTGCCCTAATTCAGGTGTTAATACTGCTGCTTACTTATGTTACTGGAGGAAAAAGCTGAATTTTTGCTTTTTGATGAGTGAAAGTGGAATGAATACTTAGGATTCATCTATGAAGCTGTTCAGTGTAGCAACAAATAGATATAAAAAGTTATCTATGTAGAAGCTAATCATGACATTCCTTGGCAAAAATAAGCATGTCTGGTTTATTTAAAATATTCAGTTTTCTTGGGGTAAAGTGCAGAAAGCTTTTTATTAGAACCCATGGTAGGATGTGCATTACAAGATAATATTCATGTCTTAAACTCTTGAAAGTACAGTATTTTCATCCATTAGGAGTGTATGCTGTCCTAAAGTTTCTGAATTAATGTAAATTTTAATGTTAATAGACAAATTTTAGTGTAGTATATCATAGCCCATAGATTTGATAAGTAAATAGAAAAAACTCATAGGAGTGTACTCACATGAAACCTAAAAACGGTATTAATTCAGACAGTCTTTCCCCCGTATGATATGAGACAATCACTTCACCCAGTTCTCCAAATGAAGGATAATACAGTCGTTCCAATTGAATTAGAAATGGTGTAAACTTGAAGCTAAATGAATCATAAATCAATAAATACGTCAGCTTGCCTCCTCCTGGTTTATTGGTTCACAAGCTGTTTATCCCACACTTGTGCTTCAGTGCAATTATCATTTAATTATATTTTCTGTATGTATCAAACTGTATTTTAGATGTTGTCCTAGACCAAACAATTTCAAGCTCTATATCTACTCACTAACCATGGGGTTTATTTATCTTTTCTACTTCAGTATGTTAGTCTTCATTTCTGCTTGTGTACTAGACACATCTCACAATAGGACCTATTAAATCACATTTAACAAATACTCCTCAATTACAATCATGTTTATTGTTCTCATTTTTTACATCAAGATTGATTTGAAATATAACAGATGATGTGCTAGAGAAAATACAGCATAGTATAAACCACAAAAAGCTATTGAATTTTATGAATCTAAACCATTAAACCTGTACTTTTATTTAGCTTAACAATGAAATGCTCTAGAAAGAAAATATAATTATTAATTGACTTGATCATTTAAGTTTTTAAAAAATATAACTGAGTGTAGAATATTCTTCCTAATTTTACATTATCTAATGTTAAAAATCTAATCTTCAATGAACAACCCAGAGATAGCAGGTAATTTTCTACTTATATAATCTGAGGTATAAAGTACATTAAACATTTTTTTTTTTTCTAATCAAAAAGAAAACTAAGAACCCATGAAATAATGTCCGGGATGAAGTTATCTAAAACATATTTCAGAAGCAATAACAAATATCATGTGATAGCTTAAAAAGAGATTCCCCTTAAAGAAAAGAGAAATTACACTTGATCTTGCCAAATGGGAGCCGATTTTAAAGTTATACCTGGAATGTAACGTCATTTATATCATTCTTCAAAATTAAAGAATCCATCTGTTGCTTTCATACTTATTAGGAGACTGAGGTCAACTTTGAGATCTGTCATCAGAGGTTAGATCTGATTTACATGTTATGAGACAAGTAACACCCAGCTTACTATAAACTCAATAAAACAACTTAATTGACAGAGAAGGCCATTTGGAAGAATTTGTTCTTCCATGGTCTTAAACCCTAAAATTAGAGTGTATACTTAGATTTCAAAACTTCATCAATTTCAAAAACTCTTGGGAAATATTCAGTTGCCAATATCTTACCCAGTTCAGGTGCTATCACTCAAATCATGTACTAAGAAAGGAATGTCCTGTTCACACCTCATGATACACAAATTAAGAATTTGGCTATGGATACTTCTGCCGTATTCAATCCACACTTATTTTATAAAGTAATTAATAAATGGATAAACGGACCAGTATTTAGGAGTCTCTAAATGAAAATTTAAAAATAGTTTTATCTGGTATTTCATTGACTCTAACTTAATTATAAGGCAAGCAATTATAAGAATTGAATAAAAAACTGTTTTGCCTCTTTTCTTATGATTTTCCTTAGATGCAAATATTGGATGTGTGTGTGTGTGTGTCTTAAACTAACACTGAGTAATATGTTGGTCTCATTATTTGGGCGGCATTATAGGAACATTTTCTTCTTTCTATAACTTTGCACACAAGTTCAATACAGTCAATGAAATTTTAAAAATATATACTTTAAAATTCTACTAATTCATAATTAATTTCTGCAGATGAAGCTCTTTTTAAACTTGGAAATCAAATTGATTCACACTTCGGGAACCATGCATCTAGGAGAGCTGTCACTTTCCGCTCAGCACAAACCACATCACACATATTTCTAGATATATATAACTACAAAGCTATTGTGCATCCTACTGGATTTCCAAACTATAGATTATGTTGCAAAAATTAACTTTAAACACATAGTTTGGGAACAAATCTAAGACATAAACTTGCCTATAAAATAAATCTTCACCGCTAATTGAAATATCAACAGAGAAAGTTTCTATCTCCATTTCAGATATATCCAAAATTAGAGACCAGAATATTAGGTATCAACTTTTCTACAATTCCAAAGTGATGCACTATACTTCTAAGCAAGACTTGCAGAAAGATTTGTCAAATCTGTCATTGTTTTTGGAGGTGGTAGTGTCTCTAACTTCTAATATATTCTCTGCACCACCATGTAGGTGGTGTCTAAATTCCAAAAGTATTGTCCTGGTTATGTCATCCTATTCATAAACATTTTTATTTCGATAGCTTTTTATTGAACACTATGTGAAAAAGGCTTTGGGAAGACGGATGGCAGTGTGGATTAGAGAAGAAGGAGAAAATTGTCCTATCAAATAAATTTGGAGATTTTGCCAATTATGATGCTTTCTTGGAAATTTCCCAAATATATAAGCATATAGATTACTTTTACAAATTCTAAAATCAGGAAACTGATTTTACTATTAATTATTATAATTGTTTGCAAATGCATTTGATGAAGAAAAAATTTTAATGAAATCTATTTATATACAAGCTTGTAACATAAATAAATAAAAATTCTTCTCAGAATTTTTTAAGAGATTTTATTTCTAGGATACAAAATACTGAGTTTAAATAGCAAACTTTAGATTTGAAGTTCTTAATTACATAGAGGTAATTAGATGTTAAAATCAATACAATAATTCACCAATGAGATTCATTTCTCTTTCTTTTTCATAAAACACATTACTATTAAGCTTTCTGAATTGGAAAAATTGAAATGTACTGAGGAAAAGTAATGCTATTTTAAATTTAACATTTCTGAGCTATTACTTTCTTCTTGATTTTTGACTTGAAATCTTCTAAATGGAGTCTAAAATTATGCTTTAAAATTTATGGATTGGTAATACAGAATATTCTAAATGTGGCCTGTATGCTTTAACAGTTCTTTCATAACTGCACTGCTATTTTGTAGTAAGACAGAAGAGAGGTTCTCTTTTCAACAATAGATTTTTGTTTTACATGAGCATTCTGAATTTACTGCCATTTGTCTTTTTGTCTTACTCTAGAAATACTGTTTTAGAGCAGTTGATCCTGAAATAAAAATACTTTATAGAAGATAGCCTCACTTGGTCAATGTTTGGGTTTTTCTTTCTCCTCTAAAACCTTGGGAATCACTAGTCTTTGAATGTTTTTCCAGATTAAGAACACTGTCCCTAAAACCATTATGCTATAATTTATTTCTCACTGAGCTAAATTGATGCAGTAGTGTTTGCTAATTCTCTCTCTCTCTTTTTTTTCGTTCAATTGATAAATGTAAGATTAACCAGTTTTCTTTGTAGAAAGTTTCAGTGTGGAACTTCAAAAGAAGTAGAAAAAGAAAAAAAAACTTACCTAACTCAAATTTGATTTACCC
The DNA here is from genome assembly GCF_005190385.1 of Monodon monoceros. Lineage (NCBI taxonomy): Eukaryota > Metazoa > Chordata > Mammalia > Artiodactyla > Monodontidae > Monodon > Monodon monoceros. The sequence goes on along the minus strand of NW_021703777.1, from coordinate 59,486,852 downwards.
ATGTACTAGTATATTCCTTCTGAAATTAATATTTTAAAAAACACTTATTTGATACATATATATCAGTTTATTTCTTATCAGAAAAAAGCACTTGGGGTTGTGATGATCATAAGTCAAATAATTAAAAACAAAACCTTCTTTATGTACCTCCCATTAACAACATGCCTAATAATTAGTCAATTTATTATGTTAGAATTAAAAAAACTGGCAAATAAATATGTGAGAACTAATGGTAAAATGAAATAAGAAAGGAAATATCGTTATGTTTTAAGATGGTTAGCTACATGTGGAAATGTAGAATTGACATAAAGTGACTTTAGTGAGGTTTAAAGGATTAATTACAATGGAAATATGTTAAGACTTTAAAGTTCATATTTATCCTATGGAGCTTATTGGCCTATGTTCATACCACTTGATGATACAATGAAGCTGAATTTCACAAATGAGGTAGCAAGGGTCAGCACAAGAGGAGAAACCCTTAAAGGGACTTACCTGCTGTGTTCTTATTAGCTAGACTGCTAATTTCTTTAGCACTCATTTCCTCTCTACCACAATTAAACTGGTGTTTGCAAAGGATATTTGTGGCATGCACTCATTTGTGTACAGATGATCACCCCATTTAATAAGATACAGTTATTAACATTAAAATAGAGTAACTAAAGATCATCAATGAAAATTCTAGCTGATAATCTTAACACTATTGGACTTGTTCTGTTATGTTCATAATATATTTAGATTTTTAGATTTCTCCAAAAGACTCAATGTGTCTGACTTTATGTATACTCAATAGCAAATACAAATGTAAGAGTATCAGAGTGAATAGTTTGTTTAGGAATTGATTAAAAGACACCCATATGGCAGTAAGAAAGGAAGGTAATAAAGGGAAGACAGCCAATATGTTGGGTTCTCAGATAAGTGAATACCGTGTACAATTAGAGCTTAACCTTACTGGGAATCTCTAAGAGTCAAAAGTGTCCTAGAGTTATCCCACCTAAGGGACAAAATATTTGGGGCATTCATACATCAACTTCCAATAGTGATTAGTTGAGGACTACTAGTAGGTGGTATTAATTCTTCAAGACTTGTGCATGAGCAGAACACGTTCCAGCAACCAGAAAAAAAAAAAAAAAAGAGCCCTCAAGCAAAAAGATTCACATATAGCAACTGGAAGTTTTCTAAGTGCACTGAAATGGTGAAGCACAAGGAGATATGGGTAGGACACAAACACACAAATGAACACACTAATTGTGTGGCTATAATTAGACATCATTTTAGCCAGAAACTCATTTAAAGATTTTTGTTGCTACTTTTCACCTCTCAGAATGATCATTTTTAGAATGTTTTAGAAGTCATGACACCAGGTTGGTTTAAGGATTTTGCATTGGTCTTTCTCAGTGTTGAGAAAGTACTTCTTTTTCTGTTCTGTTTTTTTTTTTTTTTTTGCGGTACGCGGGCCTCTCACTGTTGTGACCTCTCCTGTTGCAGAGCAGCACAGGCTCCGGACGCACAGGCTCAGCGGCCATGGCTCATGGGCCCAGCCGCTCCGCGGCATGCGGGATCTTCCCGGACCGCGGCACGAACCCGTGCCCCCTGCATCGGCAGGCGGACTCTCAACCACTGTGCCACCAGGGAAGCCCTGTTCTGTTTTGTTTTTAATAAAAAGTAAGAAATTCTTAAAGCTCTCTATTGGGGAGATTCCTGTCCTATCAGATGGGACAAGAATAATTTTGTAAAGTGATTTTTTACTATTCTCCACTACAAGTCACCTGTTCCAGATAGGTAATTATAGTTAACTCTTTCTGCACATTCCTGGCATATTGCTGCCTTTGCTTACTGTTTTCCTCATATGTACAATGCCCTTATTTGAGCTCTAAATCTAGTACCATTTTATCTATATAGACATCCTTATAACCCCTGGTGCCCTCTCATCTGAACTCCTAAATTTCTGCTGTCGGTATTAATAATTTGACATTTAATATTCAATCATTTAACAATTATATTTTAAGCTCCTGTCTTGAGGCAGACATTGTTTTAGGGTCTAGGAATACAACAGTTAAAAACAAAAAGATAAAATATCCCTGCCTTCAAGGAGTTTATGTTTAAATAGTGGGATATACATAATAAACAGAAAAAAGAAGTAAAGTATGTAGTGTGTTAATGGTGTAAGTGTTTTGGAGAAACAAAAAACTAGAGAAAAGAAAGAGGGTGGTGGGAAGTAAGGAACTTGCAAATTTAAATTGGATAGCTAATAAAAGGAGTTCTCTTTAGGTGAGTAATATTTGGGTAATGTTCTGAAGGTGATGTTGATAACTGGGCAAAGTTATGCTGATGAATGGGGGGAATAGTATTCCAGGCAGCTGAAGCAGCAATTGGAAAGATCCTGAGATGACACATGTACCTGTTCAAGGAAAAGTAGAGAAAACTGTGTGGAATGAGTAGAAGGAAACAAAGCCAAAGTGCCTATAAGGGATTATGTTGGGCCTTGTAGATTATTATCAACACTGGTTTTTACTCTGAGTGAGATAGGAAGGCATTGGAGGAGAGGAGTGACATGATATGATGAATCTTCAATAGGATTACTTTGCTGCCTTGACAACAGAGTGTGCAGACAGGTTAGGGAAACTATTACAATTATCTGGATGAATGGAAATTGTTGTTTAAACAGGGCAGTAGCAGTAGAGATGTTGAAAAATGTTTAGGCTCTGGACATATTTTGAATATGGAAATGACAGGACATGCTGACAGATTGAATGAAAGGCATGAGCAGACAAGAGGAATCCAGGGTGACACCAAGTTATTTGACCTGAATAACTAGAAGGACAGAATTGTCACTGTCTGAGATGGAGGCACATATTAGCATAGTAAATTTGGAGGGGAAGATTGGGAACTCTCTTTTGGACATGTTAATTTTGAGCTTCCTATCAAATATCCAAGTTGAAATATTATATAGCAAGATATATATTTATTTCTGAATTTCAGGAGAGTAGATTGCTTTAGCAGTATATGAATTTAGGAGGCATAGACTGGATAAGATCATCAAGAGAGTAATTAGATTGAAAAACACAAGACATCCAAGGGGTGAATCTCAGAACATTTCCACATTAATGAAATGAGATCAGAGAAATGAGGAAGAACCAGCAAGAGGACTGATAAAGAGTGACCAGTGAGGAAAAGTTAAAGCAGAGTTGTGTAATACCATCAAAGTTAAGTAAATAAATTATTTTATGGGTGGAAGAATAATAAATTTTGTTAAAGGATGCTGAAAAGTTAAGTAAAATGTCAACTGAAATTTAGTTGTGGGATTGAGCAAAATAGAGGTCATTGCTAACTTTGACAAAAAAACTCTTTGAAGTAGAAAGGTGAGGGCAAAAGCCTAATAAGAATAGGTTCATGAGATGATGGGAAGAGAGAAAGTGGAGACAGTATGTCAAGATAATTCTTTACCTCTGGAGTAGAGGAAGAACAGGGGAAGTGAGTACACAGGAAATTAGGGGCATGCGCATACACACACACACACACACACACACACACACGAAGAGCTAACCAACAGCTGTGAACGGGGCACTACTGTGTCCCAGGCATTGTGCTTAATACTCGGGAAGCAGTGGTGAACAAAACATAAACAGGGGACTGACTTACCCTCATCTTTTTATCAGCATTTTATCCCAGAATATGGGAGTCTGTTTTCACTATCATACATCCACCACCTTAATCTTAGATAATTGCTGTTACCTTTCCATATCTTTCTAAAGAAAGGCCATACCTCTTATACTATCCTTCTTAATTTAGACACAGCTTTTCTCTATTACCACCTCAGAATTCCCAGATATAGGGAATGATCTGTGGCACCTTTGAATATTTATTTTATAAATTGCTTCCTATCAACTGATGCAGAATTGGCAGGCAACATTTTGTAACAAATTATACCCCTGGCTTTCTGGACCAGGTTGAGGGGTAAATTAGTCAAGAAAAGGGAGAAACCCTTACATGAAGTGCCACAAAATCTGCTGCTGAGGTTCCAAGTGTTTCCTCTAATCCAGATCCAGCCATGAGCTCAGCTTTATCATGGATCTTCTTGAATTTCTGTGGGATTTGACTTATCTTTCTTTACAAAACAATTTTTTTAAAAAAGCTAACAAAACACAAGAAAAGTAAATACCCTTGAACTAGCCCAAACTCAATTCTTTGAATCAAACCAGCTAAAGCTAACAGTGCTATTGTGTTTGATTTCTTCTCTTTACCCTTTATCTTTTTGCACACCTATTATGTTGTATCTATTACTTACCATTTTACTTCTGCTAAAATAATTATATCGATACACATCTTTTGATTCTGATCATTAGTCGACTTATTATAGAATCATAAATTGATAGTTTTTCACTCTTCAAAACCTAAAGGCATTTGCATTTGAAGAAAGCATAAAAGATATATGTGACTGCAAGTTCAAGTCAGTAAAAAATTATTTATGGGCCATCACACTTTTGTAGCCTGACCTGTTGACCCTCAATGTTCATTAGAAATTCATCAGTACCAGACTATCCTCTCTTCTTTGCTTCTTCCTTTTTTTTTTCTGATCGATTGGCTTTAGGCCAAGGAGAGATTTTTTACAGAAAATCCTTTTGATTAACTCTTCACTCTCCTGATAGTTTCAGAATAATTCATTTAAAATGAAAACTTCAGATCATAGCTTATTTTCTGAAAAATTTCATGGAAAACTGGGTCTATCCAACAGTGCTATTCTCCGAAGAAAAGTTCCAGCCCCCATCTCTGTTTTTGTGTGTGTGCGGGTGGAGGCCATAGGCAAAGATAATTTTTATTTTATTACATCTGAGATATTTTTTAAAAATCCTGACAACTTCAAAACTTGATTTCTTCATGTAATTAAAAAAATAGCAATTTTTAAAATGTTCACTATGTGCTAGACATCAAGCTATTTCCATAAAGTTGGTTATTTTATTTAATATTTTGAACTACATTTGGCTGGTAATATTCTTGTGCTCACTTTATAGAAAAGAACACTGAAGATATACATGGTTAAGTGACTTATTCAAAGTCACAAACCCATAATTATTTTGATATTCTCCCTTCTTCATTGCTATGTTGTATTCCATTCCATTTTGTTGATGTACAAAAATGTCTTTATTCATTTACTTATTAATGGACTTTTGAGTTATTTCTAGTGGTTTTTTTTTTTTTGGCTGTGCTGCATGGCATTAATTATTTCTAGTTTTTGTCCACTGATAATAAAACTGCTTTGAATATTTATGTACAAGTATCTTTATTTTCAGTTTTAAATGACACATTTTACTATCTGTGGTTAATGAGCAGTTTCCTCTTCGAAATCTATAGTCCCTGAATTTAGGGACTTTGTCTGTTTTCATTCATTACTGCCAGTTGTTTTATGGCTCATTTCTCTCTATTAATATTGTACTTTGCCAAATTCAGCCAATAACAGTGAACATACATTATTAACATTCTGTATTCCAACAATCTGTATTCCAACAATTATAACCCCAGGGTTATAAGTTTATTAGACATTATCTGAATCCCAAATTATCAAACACAAGTTTTGCTAAAAGTTATACTATCATAGGGCTTCCCTGGTGGCGCAGTGGTTGAGAGTCCACTTGCTGATGCAGGGGACACGGGTTCGTGCCCCAGTCCGGGAACATCCCACATGCCGCGGAGCGGCTGGGCCCGTGAGCCATGGCCGCTGAGACTGCGCGTCCAGAGCCTGTGCTCTGCAACGGGAGAGGCCACAACAGTGAGAGGCCTGCGTACGGCAAAAAAAAAAAAAAAAAAAATTATACTATCATAGAATCTGAATCAGTATGATGGTATGGGTTCAAGTTTTCAGAGAAGAAGCTTAGTAGCCCTCATTTGAAAAATAACTATAAATTATAAACACAAAATTGAATATTTGTAATGAGAAGATAAATCACAAATTAATCACAAATATAAAACATAACAAGTGCCAGAGGCAGCACAAGTTAAATAAAAACATATTTCTCTGAAGTATCTATAAATCTTTCTGCTTTTTTGACCGTATTATCTTTTATTGCACATTAATATTATATTAAATTTTGTAATATGTTTTTCTCTCAGAGAATAGAACTGTAAATCTGTCTTTCCTTTAGCATGGTAGAACTTTTTAAAAATTATTGACAATTTAGACACATAACATAAGACTTCATGCATAGAAACACTACTGTTAGTAGTAATGGTGTATCTTTTTGCCCCATTACTACTTTTTTGCCCCATTAATACTAAAATAATTCTCATAAATTCTACAACTCCTATAAAAAAGAAAAAATGCATTGTGTGTTTATAATTATATTCATCACATTATTTCCCATATTACAGAGAACTTCAGTTTTGACTAGGCTTCTGTAAAAAACCAATCTTCCACTTATAATTTTACAATTTGATAATTGGAAAAAATATTCCATCTACTAGTTTATAACTTTATACATTCCAGTCTTGTGACTCGTCCACAACTCACCTTCTTCTGGTTCCAGGTGCTACAGGACATGTTCCTATTGCATAATTCCAAGTAAAGTGGCACAGAGGGTTGCAGAAATATTCTGGAAAGCATTTCTGCACTGGCATGGCTAACAGCAGTTTAGCTATAAATAGTGAGTCACATTCTTATAATTCATTAAGCTCAAACTAAATATATCTCCAACTCAATTATCCCTTAGATAAATGGAAGAAATGATTGTGGCAATTCTAAATCCACTCAATATGAAGAAAAATGTGATGGGGAGGAAGTTATAGTAAAAAGAGACAGTGGTCTTTATAAAATGAGATTACAGTACCTGATGTTTGCACATTTTGTAAATATGTGTACTTGTAAAATAAATGTGAGTACCTTACTAAGTTCCGTCCTAGGGCTATTAAGTGGACTGTGTAAGTGGGGAGACCTGAGGCCTAAGATTTATTTGACTTCTTTTTTTTTTTGCGGTATGGGGGCCTCACTGTCGTGGCCTCTCCCGTTGCGGACCACAGGCTCCGGACGCACAGGCTCAGCGGCCATGGCTCACGGGCCTAGCCGCTCCGTGGCATGTGGGATCTTCCCGGACTGGGACACGAGCCCGCGTCCCCTGTATCGGCAGGCGGACTGTCAACCACTGCGCCACCAGGGAAGCCCCTTGACTTCTTTTTTTAAAATTTTTATTGGAGTGTAGTTGATTTACAATGTTGTGTTAGTTTCAGGTGTACAGTAAAGTGATTCAGTTATACATATATCCACTTTTTTATTCTTTTCCCATATAGGCCATTATAAAGTATTGAGCAGAGTTCCTTGTGCTATACAGCAGGTTCTTGTTAGTTACCTATTTTATATATAGTACTGTGTATATGTTAATCCCAATCTCCCAGTTTATCCCTCCCTCTCTTATCCCCTGGTAACCATAAGTTAGCTTTCTACATCTGTGACTCTACTTCTGTTTTGTAAATAAGTTCTTAGTAGATCTGTCCCCGATCTCCATCTTTTTAGCCTTTGATAGCATTTACCTTATTACCTGCCTCTGAACACCTAATCAGATACCACATATTTTAGACTTTTATTTATGCCGGAATCTCACATGTATGAACTAAAATCTCGAACACTCAGGATAGGCTAGGTTATGATGTGGAATTAGACACCTCCAAAATTTCACAATCATCCTAACATGGCAAAGAGAACTCTATAGTTTATCACACTGGAAATTAAAAGTTACAGCTTAGAAATAACATGACACTTACCTCCCTTACCTCAGTAGCTAGTACTAGAAACACCGAAACTCAGGAACCTGAGCAAGTTCAGTCTTCCATATGTCTAGAAATAATGGAAATCAGGAAATTAGTGAGCGGCACAAAAGACTCCCCATAGTATAATAGACATGTCAAACTTACCATGTCAAAAGCTACTCTCCTAGGCTACTCCCAGCACCTCTTGCTACCTGTGCTATTGTTTCAACATAACGTGTTGTCTACCATATCTTATTACTGAAGTATAGCACATGTAAGATATAACAATGGAAACATTTCAAATTTTTACTTTATTAACTGCATTATTATTTATGAAACTTGTTGCTACTTACGATAGAGCAAAAATCAATAGTAATCTTAACTAAAATATTATGTGAAAGCAAATATATTGAAGAAAGGCATGTAGAATTTTGTTTTGTTTTTATTTTTTCCATGCTGGTTAGATGATACATTATTTCCCTCATCAGAGAACTGGTTAACAATAGATATGAGACTTCCCCGGTATCTTGACACCCAATTCAGTGCCTCTTCTCTTTAGATGCTTTTATCCTAATTTTTGCCTAGAAAGGTAACTAAATAAGCAATAGTAATTCAGCAAAAATTCCCTCTTTTAGCTTGTAACGCATAATTTTTTAAATTGAAATAATCTTGTGTTTTGTATCTATTAAAATAATTTTCATCTTTCTGATACCTTTTACTTTTCTCATTCATTTATTCTAATAGGACACTCTTATTTTTGTTAGTTAATTTATTTAGACCTTACAATGTATCCTGATCTGGAAATACAAAAAGTATAAAGCACAGCTCCTGCCATCAAGAACTTCACAAGTAGAATTTAGACAAGGAGATAACAAAATAGAGAAGAAAAAGAATGGCATTAAAGGCAGAGAAAATTAATGTGTAATAGCATGATAGTTTGAAACTATATTATTAGAGGACTATTGCCAGTATACTGCATTTCAGTAAAATTGGAATTTGGGGTATGTATACTCTGTCATGGAGATGGGTCACACAGCAGGATGAGGGGACTGGTGAAAGATAAAATAGAAGAGGTGAGCAGTGGCCAGACCATGAATGAGACTTTGGCTACAGAGAAGTAATCACCATTTTCCTGTATATGATGGGAGCATTGAAAGGAATACCACTATTGGATTGTCTCTCTCTTGTTCTATTATAGTGCTTTTATTCTGTTTTTTATACTCAATGAATGTCTAGACCATTTTGATAATTTTTGTACAAATACTACCTTCCTGTAATGATCATTCTTTGCTTTCTTCTGTCAAAGCCTATGATTCAAAGTCTTTTTTAAAATCATTTTTCTTGACCTGTTTTCCTGCAGTATAACATTTCAATAAGCATTTTCCCTTTATGATTATTTTACATTAACCTGCTTTTGCTTTAATTTTTTACAATCTATATTTCAGCAAGCAATAATTTTGCACTTTGTTCTTAGAATGGATTATTATGGTAGTAATGTAGGAACTACTATATTAATAATTTATAGACATTACATAAAAATAGAACCTTAATAAATATATATACTGCAGAAGTTAGGTTAAAAATCTTAGAAGAGAAATTTGTGGTAACCATGTTAACGTTCATTACATTCAAATGGAGTGACTACTATGTGCAACATGGATAGCTAGTCTCTGTAATTCAGGAAAAAATATAAGTAAGAGAGTCTCTAATTTCAAGGCATATTCAGAAACACATCTTTTCTTATGAAATCAGTTGGATAATTTTAAGGTGGTGTATCCTTATTTATAGCAACTATTTTTATTTATCATAGTTACCATTCTATTTTTATGGTTTCTTATTATAAAAACATGGAGGCTTATTGTAAAGCTATAATAAACACACTTTCACTTAGCTGTGCTAATGTTAGGCTCACTATAGATGCTATAAGAACTGAACATTTGCCAAAGTTAATAGTGTCTCTGTTCTCTTTGTCTATTTGCACAGAAAAAAAAGTCAACTTTTGTATGACAATGTATTATCTCGTTTCTAGTACACATGATCCCAGGACTTTTCTGATTTCTGAAAGGCACCCAGTTTGTGAAAGAACAAACACCCTACATACCAGTAAGGATGTTCTTTTAATGACTCATTAAAGTGTCTCCTTGAGAGGTGTACAATTCCCTGCTTCTTTGTGTTGTAATTTCTCCACATCATCTGATGTATCAGTCTGGTGCTTTTTTCAGGTATATGCATTTTATAGTAAAGTTTCATAGTACATAAGTGATTCCAGACTGATCACTAGCACTCTTCATAAGCTACTCTGTGAGCTGAATATCCTGTTAAACTCTATGACATCAGATTATCTCCACACCAAGCATAATTTTAGCCTATGTGGGTGTCATAAAGTGCATGAAGTTCCTTAAAGAAACTTGTTATCTAGCAATTGTAGCACCAACACTTTAATTTGGTATAACTCCAAGACTTTGACTTTTCCTGTACTGACCAATGCCTCCTCTTAAGTCTCCTAATTTAGACTTCCCCAATCCATAGTGGATCCATAGATAACCATCCCATGCTCAACACCATGGAGTTAATCAATACCTGTATTTTAACTGATATGATATTTATAAATAAACATCCAAGCAATTACAACTTATCCTGAGATATGTGGGAGAAGAAAAAAGCCTCAAGAATTTTTGAAGCCGAGTTTTCTAAAATATCAGGCTATTTCTTTTTCAAGTAGGGCTAAGCAGATAGTAGTAAAGAATGAAATTGTTGAAGTTTCTATCTTGAGTTCTATATTCTTATATTTTCTCATTAGAATTTTATATAGGACACAAACAGAAAATCACCCAATTAAGCAGAAAACAAAGACGTAACATTTGTAGGACATAATTTTTCACATAACAATTTTAGTTATCAAATGAACACTTGTGTAATGCCTTCTATGTATCATGCAGCATTCTAAATGCTTACATGTATAAACTCATTAATCCTCATTAAACTATGGCTGAATTACTGTGCACTTTAGAGCTTTCATGTGAAGTAACTACACATGTTTCGAAAGTACTTGTTAGTAGTGATGGAGGGATTGTGGAGATAATGGGGCTTCTCATGATCAGTGGACAATTGATAGTGATCCAATTGCAGGAGGCAAGTGCAGAGAATATTTAATGATCATTCTGTCTTCCAGGACTAGAAACTTATTGTTCTTGGAGAAGTCTTGTGGGATAAAATGACTTCCTTACTGGGCAGTAAATGAAAGAATACATGCTTTAAAAATCATTATCTTATATAAACAGTTTTCTGGATCACAATGTATTTTTCATATATATTATTTCATTTGATGTGAGGACATTGTGAGATAACAGTTTCTACTGTTTACTGATTGATAAGCCAGACAGTGTGTCCATTACCTTAATTCACTTCACTGAATCTTCACAACTTCCAATCACACCCAAGTAATAGAAGGGGAAACTGAGGCTCAGGTATTAATTACTAGCAAATCACTGTACCATGATAAGTGTAGATAACTATGTTTTGATTGAATTGATAGATATGCTCACGGAAACAAAGTAAGTATGGTGTTAGAGAAGGGCTGATAACCAACTTTTGCCTAAATTATGTTTTAACCACATTGTTATTGTTATTATTTAATCATTATTTTCATAGCCCCTGCTTCAGAGATGAGGAAACAAATGAGAGTTATGCCTCTTCCACAACGCCATTGATAGTGACTGGAATTCAAGCTAATTATAGAGGCAATGTAATAGAGCAAAATGATATGCCATAAAGAAATAGGTTCCCCAAAAATGAACAAAACCCTGTTAGAATTAGTAAACAAATTTAGCAAATTTGCAATATACCAAATCAACACTCAAAAATCAGTTGTGTTTCTGCATGCTAACAGTGAGCAATCTGAAATGAAATTAAGAAACAATTTCATTTACAGTAGCATCAAAAAGAATAAAATACTTAGGAATAAACTTAACGAAAGTGGCAAAAGACTTGTATGGTGAAAACTAAAAATGCTGCTGAAATAAGTTAAAGAAGAAAAAAATAAATGGAAAGTTAACCTGTGTTCATTGACTGGAAAAATTATTATTGTTAAGATGGCAATGATACCTAAAAGCAATCTACAGATTCAACACAATACATATAAAAATCCCAATTATTTATTTTTTTGCAGAAATAGAAAAATAAATCCTAAAGTTCACATGGAATCTCAAAAAAACTTGGATAGACAAAACAACCTGAAAAGAACAAAATTGGAGTTCTCACACTTCCTGATTTCAAACATACTACAAAGGCTACAGTAATCAAAATTGTGTGGTACTGACATAAAGACAGACATAGACAGATGGAATAGTGAGCCCAGAAACTTTCTCACACATGATTAAGTAATTTCTACAAGGATGCCAAAACCATTCAATGGGGAAAAGACAGTATTTTCAACAATTGGTTTAGGGAAAACAGAATATCCATATGCAAATGAATGAACTTGGATCTGTACCTCATACAGTATACAAAAATTAACTCAAAATTTACCAAAGACCTAAGAGCTAAAACACAAACTTTATGAAAGAAAAAAAAAAAAGGAATAGATTTATGATATTGAATTTGCAATGATTGCTTGAATATAACACTAAAAGCACTGGCAACAACAACAAAAATATAGATTGGATTACCTCAAAATTAAAAGCTTTTGTGTATCAAAGGTCACTATCAAAAGAGTGAAAAGGTAACCTAGAATGAGAAAAAATATTTGCAAATCACATATCTGATAAGGGGTTAATATCCAGAACACATAAAGAACTACAATCAACACAGAAAACAGGCAATCTAATTCAGAAATGGGGAAAGGACTTGAATAGACATTTCTCCAAAGAAGACATACAATTAGCTAATAAGTACATGAAAAGATGCTTAACATCACTAATCATTAGGGAAATGCAAATCAAAATAAAAATGAGATTCCACCTCAAACATTAGGAAGGCTATTATTAAAAAAATAAAACTGGAAAAAATAAGTTTCAGTGAGGATGTGAAGAAATTGGAGTTTTTGAACACTTCTAGTGGGAATGTAAAATAGAGGAGGTTCTGTGGAAAACAGTATGGCATTTCCATAACAAATTAATGATAGAATATGGTCCAGGAATTCCACTTCTAGGTATATATCCAAAATAATTGAAAGCAGGGATTCAAACAGTTATTTGTGAACCAATGTTCATAGCAACATTATTTACAATAGCCAAAAGGTGGAAATAACCCAAGTATCTATCAACAGATGAAAGGATAAACATAGTGGTGTATATATATATATATATATATATATATATATATATATATATATATAT